>NC_092142.1:32727274-32891416 GCF_043159975.1 Macaca nemestrina | reverse complement strand
GAAATAACAAACAAGGTGTTTGTTTGCAGTGTGGTAAACCTACACATTTCAAAAAAGGAATGTCATAAAAATTGAAAACTTTTATTCCTCAAGGCAGAAAGCTGCCTTCAGAGGTGTACAAATGTTGTGATAAAGGTCGACATTGGACAAATAAATGTCATTCCAAAACTGATAAAAGTGGAAATTTACTGTCTCCTCTCCTGGGAAACGGGAGTCGGGGCCCACAGGCTTGGGGCCCCAACAATTACAATACAAGTCTACTACAATACCCAGTGAGCAATGACCTACAACATCAATGAATAAATTCAAGTCCTCCTTAAGGATCCCACACCTTACCCCAGTTTCTCAGCTTTATGTGGCAACTAAGTAGAGCGCCGCTGCTGACTTAGTTACTACTCAACCTTATACCTTGTCTCCTAATAGAGGAGTATATAAATTAGCTATTAGAGTGTGTGACCCTTTGCCAAAAGGACATGTAGGACTTTTGTTAGGTCAAAACAACAGTGCTATACGGAAGTTAATGATGATTCCAGAAATCATTGATCTTGATGTTACTACAAAAATTCTTATTATGGTACAAGTTTCACAATTTATATGCCTAGAGGCAGGGGAACGTATTCTCAATAGAGAGGGTTTGGTAGCACAGAAAAAAACTGTTTTTTGGGAAACTTTAGTTTCTAATCAAAAGCCCTTATGTTCATTGCATATTAATGGAATAGTTTTTAAAGGGTTAATTGATATGGGGGTGAATATGTCTATTATTTGTCTAAATTAGTGGCCTATACAATGGGAAAAAAGACAAGTTTCAGTCGTACTCACTGGTTTGGGTGCTGCTTCTGTGGTTTATCAAGACATAGAACCTTTAACCT
Source organism: Macaca nemestrina (assembly GCF_043159975.1). NCBI lineage: Eukaryota > Metazoa > Chordata > Mammalia > Primates > Cercopithecidae > Macaca > Macaca nemestrina. The sequence continues at coordinate 32,890,547 of NC_092142.1, read as the reverse complement.
GTGTCAGTCCTAAAGGTCAACAAGGTCAAGTTTTTTTTATATATATTATTCCTATCAATATTAATCTTTGGGGACAAAATCTTTCATAACAATTTGGTGCTTTTTTAAACATTCTTCATATTTCCTCAGCTGCCAAAAATATGATGTTCAAAATGGGCTACAATCCTTTAAACTCATAGCCACTGTTCACCAGCCTCAAGTTTTTTTTTTTTAATTTATTTATTATTATTATACTTTAAGTTGTAGGGTACATGTGCATAACGTGCAGGTTTGTTACACATGTATACTTGTGCCATGTTGCTGTGCTGCACCCATCAACTCGTCATTTACATCAGGTATAACTCCCAATGCAATCCCTCCCCCCTCCCCCCTCCCCCCTCCCCATGATAGGCCCCGGTGTGTGATGTTCCCCTTCCTGAGTCCGAGTGATCTCATTGTTCAGTTCCCACCTATGAGTGAGAACATGCGGTGTTTGGTTTTCTGTTCTTGTGATAGTTTGCTAAGAATGATGGATTCCAGCTGCATCCAAGTCCCTACAAAGGACTCAAACTCATCCTTTCTTATGGCTGCATAGTATTCCATGGTGTATATGTGCCACATTTTCTTAATCCAATCTGTCACTGATGGACATTTGGGTTGATTCCAAGTCTTTGCTATTGTGAATAGTGCTGCAATAAACATACGTGTGCATGTGTCTTTATATCAGCATAATTTATAATCCTTTGGGTATATACCCAGTAATGGGATGGCTGGGTCATATGGTACATCTAGTTCTAGATCCTTGAGGAATCGCCATACTGTTTTCCATAATGGTTGAACTAGTTTACAATCCCACCAACAGTGTAAAAGTGTTCCTATTTCTCCACAGCCTCTCCAGCACCTGTTGTTTCCTGACTTTTTAATGATTGCCATTCTAACTGGTGTGAGATGGTATCTCATTGTGGTTTTGATTTGCATTTCTCTGATGGCCAGTGATGATGAGCATTTTTTCATGTGTCTGTTGGCTGTATGAATGTCTTCTTTTGAGAAATGTCTGTTCATATCCTTTTCCCACTTTTTGATGGGGTTGTTTGTTTTTTTCTTGTAAATTTGTTTGGGTTCTTTGTAGGTTCTGGATATTAGCCCTTTGTCAGATGAGTAGATTGCAAAAATTTTCTCCCATTCTGTAGGTTGCCTGTTCACTCTGATGGTAGTTTCTTTTGCTGTGCAGAAGCTCTTTAGTTTAATGAGATCCCATTTGTCAATTTTGGCTTTTGCTGCCGTTGCTTTTGGTGTTTTAGACATGAAGTCTTTGCCCATGCCTATGTCCTGAATGGTACTACCTAGGTTTTCCTCTAGGATTTTTATGGTATTAGGTCTAACATTTAAGTCTCTACTCCATCTTGAATTAATTTTCGTATAAGGAGTAAGGAAAGGATCCAGTTTCAGCTTTCTACTTACGGCTAGCCAATTTTTCCAGCACCATTTATTAAATAGGGAATCCTTTCCCCATTTCTTGTTTCTCTCAGGTTTGTCAAAGATCAAATGGCTGTAGATGTGTGGTATTATTTCTGAGGACTCTGTTCTGTTCCATTGGTCTATATCTCTGTTTTGGTACCAGTACCATGCTGTTTTGGTTACTGTAGCCTTGTAGTATAGTTTGAAGTCAGGTAGCGTGATGCCTCCAGCTTTGTTGTTTTGACTTAGGATTGTCTTGGAGATGCGGGCTCTTTTTTGGTTCCATATGAACTTTAAAGCAGTTTTTTCCAATTCTGTGAAGAAACTCATTGGTAGCTTGATGGAGATGGCATTGAATCTATAAATTACCTTGGGCAGTATGGCCATATTCATGATATTGATTCTTCCTATCCATGAGCATGGTATGTTCTTCCATTTGTTTGTGTCCTCTTTTATTTCACTGAGCAGTGGTTTGTAGTTCTCCTTGAAGAGGTCCTTTACATCCCTTGTAAGTTGGATTCCTAGGTATTTTATTCTCTTTGAAGCAATTGTGAATGGAAGTTCATTCCTGATTTGGCTCTCTGTTTGTGTGTTACTGGTGTATAAGAATGCTTGTGATTTTTGCACATTAATTTTGTATCCTGAGACTTTGCTGAAGTGGCTTATCAGCTTAAGGAGATTTTGGGCTGAGACAATGGGGTTTTCTAAATATACTGCCAGTATTTTATTGAGGATTTTTGCATCGATGTTCATCAGGGATATTGGTCTAAAATTCTCTTTTTTTGTTGTGTCTCTGCCAGGCTTTGTTATCAGGATGATGTTGGCCTCATAAAATGAGTTAGGGAGGATTCCCTCTTTTTCTATTGATTGGAATAGTTTCAGAAGGAATGGTACCAACTCCTTCTTGTACCTCTGGTAGAATTCAGCTGTGAATCCATCTGGTCCTGGACTTTTTTTGGTTGGTAGGCTATTAATTGTTGCCTCAATTTCAGAACCTGCTATTGGTCTATTCATGGATTCAACTTCTTCCTGGTTTAGTCTTGGAAAAGTGTAAGTGTCCAGGAAATTATCCATTTCTTCTAGATTTTCCAGTTCATTTGCGTAGAGGTGTTTATAGTATTCTCTGATGGTAGTTTGTATTTCTGTGGGGTCGGTGGTGATATCCCCTTTGTCATTTTTAATTGCCAGCCTCAAGTTTTATACTAAAGTGTAAAACGACCACTCCTCTTTAGGTGAAACAGTGGCCATTATCTAAAGAAATACTTAGGACTTTAAAAGAGTAAGTCAAAAAACAAATGGCTGACAGGAATCTAAAGCCACGTACTTCTGCATGGAATTCCCATCTTTGTCTTGTCTTAAAATTATAAATGTTTACATTAAACCTAGGGAAAGTTTATAGCCTGGTCTTCCTAATCCTGCCCTTATCCCACAAAGTTAAAAGTTAATGGTCATAGATCTCAAAAATTGTTTTTCTCTATTCCATTACAACCCCAAGATTGTAAAAAGTTTGCCTTTATTATTCCTAAATATAATAATGGACAACCTATTCAAAAATATCAGCAGAAGCTTCTTCCCCAGGGTATACTTAATAGCCCTACTATATGTCAAAAATTTGTACATAGGACTTTAAATCCTGTAAACAATCAGTTTCCAACTGTGTTAATTTATTATTGTATGGATCTTCTCTGTCCCTGTTTTTAATAATTTTCAGCCACTTTCTCGATATCAATGGAAAGTTTTACCTCAAGGTATGTTAAATAGCCCTACCTTGTGTCAAGAATTTGTCATAGGGCCTTAGATCCCGTTCGAAAGTGTCATCCTTCTGTTCTTTTATATCATTATATGGATGACATTCTTCTTGCTGCACCCACCAGAGAAGAGCAGCAAGATGCTTTTGTATCATTACAAACTCAGCTTTCTTTCTACTCACTTAATATTGCCACAGAAAAAATTTAACTGGATTTTCCTATTCAATATTTAGGTTACACCTTGGGGGCACAAAATATTCGACCCCAAAAAATTCAAATTCGACGTGATCATTTAAAAACATTACATGATTTTCAAAAGCTTCTAGGAGACATTAATTGGATGCATCCTGTTTTAAGAATACCAACATATCAGTTATAACATCTTTTTTCTATTCTAGAAGGAGACAGTCACTTGGACAACTCACGCCATTTAGCTCCTTTGGCTTTACAGGAACTCCAGCTTGTTGAAGAGCAACTTCAAAAGGCCCTTCCTTTTGTTTATTTCATACTTTACCTTCTCCCACAGGAATCATTCATCAAACTAATCAACCACTAAAATGGATCTTTTTGTCCAATAAAATATCTAAATGCTTGGCTACTTATATCGATCATTTAGCTGAACTGATCATCAAAGGACGGCATCACTGTCAACAACTTTGGGGAGGAGATCCTTCCTTAATTATCTCTCAATTCACTTATAGTCATTATCTTCTTGCAACTTCTGATTCTTGGTAAGTTGCTTGCGCTTCCTTTGTTGGACAATTTTCTACCCAATATCCTAAGTCTCCGATCTTTTCATTTTTTAGACAACATTCTGTGTTGCCTTTCTCACCAATTTCTGTATTTCCTGTTCAAGGTCCTACCTTTTTTACTGATGCTAGTAGCAATGATAAGGCTGGATATTGGAGTGTTCATCAATCTCGAGGTATAGTTTATCCTTATCCCTCAGTGCAACAGGGAGAATTGTTTGCTGTTCTGATGATCTTACTTGATTTCCCTACTACTGGTTGTAACATTGTTAGTGATTCTCAATACACCATTTATGTTACTTCTTATATTTCTCAAGCCACTTTACCTCTTTGTGCTACTTCTTCTCTTCAAAAATTCTTTTCCTTGTTATCTTCTACTTTGAGCCAATGTCGAGCTCCTTTATTCATCACTCATCTTCGTTCTCATTCTCAACTTCCTGGACCATTAGTTCATGATAATACTCAGATTGATTCGCTTTTAATAGGCCACCTACATGCTGCAGAACAAAAATATACTCTACATCATACTAATAGTTCTGGCCTTCAACGACGGTTTCATTTAACTTATAAACAAGCTCGTTCTCTTATTCGAGCTTGTCCTTCCTGTGCTCCTTTGAGCATTCCATCCTTCCATCCTGGGGTTAATCCATGAGGTGTCCCTTCTTTTAGACGATTAAAGTATGTTCATCATACCATTGATACCTTTTCTCATTTCTGTTATTACTCATCTCTTAGCTTATTTCGCCATCATGGGCATTCCTCTTATACTTAAAACTAATAATGCCCCTGCCTATGTCTCTCGTAAATTACAAGTTTTCTTACAGCAATACAATATTCAACATATCATCGGTATCCCGGGCAACAGTCAAGGTCAAGCCATCATTGAGCGTGCAAATTTAACTTTAAAAACTCAACTATTAAAACAAAACAAAAAGGGGGAAATGAGCCCCCCAGAAACCAGATTTTGAAGGTTCTTTTTACCTTAATTTTTTTGAATTAATGGAGTCAATTGCAAGACTCCGCTGTCGTAACCCATCTTTCCTCAACTCCCTCGGTGATAGTCCCCGCTGACAATTTAAAGGTTTGGTATCTTAATGAAGAAGGTAAGTATGTTCAAGGGCAAGTTCTAAAACAGGGACAGGACTATGCTCTTGTCCTTACAAGGAGCGGACCTGAGTGGTTTCCTACAAGATGATTGAAACCCTGTTGAAAAGAAAACTGGATTCAGCATGCATTTCTTCCTTTGTTAGATGTGCCTCAGCGGGGGACTTATTTCTCTTAGTGAGGCTTTGTATGAATATTGGACTTATATTCCATTTCCACCCTTGTATCAGGGAGTCACCTGGGAGGAGGCGGAAATTAAGGTTTTCACCAATAACATTACTTGGATGCCATCCCCCTATATGGACAAGGACAACATAGAACGGGAAACAGCAATTATAATCAGCACATACCAATTTGGAGTGGAAGGACTTCCAATATGTATGGGAAATAGTCCTCATTGTCTCCGAAAATCGCATGAAGCTTGGGCTGTTCGTTATAATCATAGTCATGTGGCTGCTAATACTGTTATTATTGTAACTAGAAGCTTTCAGTATAATCATACTGTATATAGTAATGAAACTATTCCTAGTTCTTTACCTTTTTGTCCTATTCCAGAGGTTTCTCCTAATATTGAGGTGCTGGAGTGACAACAATGTCGGGGAACTAAACCCCGGATTTTATTAGAATACAATGGGATGCAAATAACTGACTGGAGTGTGCACGGTGATTTTCAAATAAAATTTAGTCACATACCTTTGAAATGACACTGGGTAAATAAAAGTATTGCCGCTAACAGTAATGAAACCTTGGTATGGCGTGAAGGAGGCCTGAAGTACAGAGTCATCTTTGGAAGTTGTTAGCTGCAGGTGATGCCATTAGCACTTTTGTGGGGAATATGTCCCTTAATCTTTCTAACCCAACTAACTCCTTTCATATTCAGTTATATCGGAATACCTCCTGATATATTATTGCTTGTGTCTGTAAGCCCTACCTATTATTAGCAGGGAATTTGACATGGGATAATCATACAGGGATTGTTAATTGTACAGATACGTGTACATTTTTGTCTTGCCTCAATCATTCCTGGTGGCACAACTTTACTGGGGATATTTATATCCTCAGGGGTTGTAAGGAAATTTGGCTACCTGTTAACCTTACGCGACCGTGGGGGGCATCACCTCTTGAAACTTGGACTTGGACTTCTCTCCAGCGAACCTGCCATGCCCTTGGACTTATAATTGCCTCGGTGATGAGTCTTGTTGCCATCGCCTCCACTGCGACCATAGCAGGACTTGCTCTTCATCAAAGCATACAAAATGCTGAATTTATGCAGCAATGGCACGAACAATCTCACTGGTTATGGCTTCAACAACAAAACATTGACTCTTAACTTGCTGAAAGATTGGACAACATGGAGCAAGCATTGACATGGCTTGGAGATCAGCTCACTGTACTCAGTACTCGGATGACATTACAATGTGATTGGAACTCCACTCAATTTTGTGTAATGCCTGTGCCTTTTAACATCTCTCAAAATTGGACTGCAATCCAAAAATTATTAGTAGGCCATAAAAATATTAGTTTGGACATCCAAGAGCTCACTCAGAACATTTCCGAAGCATTTCTACAACAATTACATGTGTTGTCCGGAACCGTAACCCTGCAAGAGCTGGGTCAGTGCCTTGCTGCCTTTAACCCATGGACCCAGATGAAAACATGGATTTCTACAATCTCTGGAAGTATATTGTTTTGGGCACTCGGATTGGGTCTACTTCTTTTGGTGATCCGATGCTCCCTCCGTCGCCTCCAAAAACAAAAGAAAACACAGGAACAAATATAGGCTACCTTTTTAGAATTGAGGCAAAACAAAACAAAAAGGGGGAAATGCAGGGGCCTTTGAAAACAGTATGCTGAGAATAGATAGGGCTCAAGGACAGTATCTCCAATTGAACTTTTAATGAACTCCCGTAGGCTCCAAGAAGGCGGGCAGATAAGGAAGAGAATAGAAACAAGGAACTGAGTAGAAGGTTACATGTGGGAAAAGAAAGTTTGTTTTGCATTGCATTCTTTCTGCTGACGTGGGGTTTATGGGGTATAAATAAAGTGAGACGGAGGCTCTGAGTGCGGCCGCCATGTTCTCTGTGTGTCTTTGTCTTTTGTGTGTTCTTTCATTCTCCACCACCCCCGGCACGGACCCCAACACTGGAAGTTTCTTTCTAGATTTTATCTGAGGATATTTCCTTTGTCACCATAATCTTCAATGTATTCCAAAATATCCCTTCTCAGATTCCCCAAAAACAGTGCTACCCAACTGCCCCATGAAAAGAATGGTGTAACTCTTTGAGATGAATTCATAAATCACAAAGCAGTTTCTCAGAAAGCGTCTTTCTGGTTTTTATCTGAGGATATTTCTTTTGTCACCATTTACCTCAATGCACTCAAGGATATACATTTGCAGATTCCACGAAAATAGTGTTAGCAAACTGCTCCGTGGCATGAAAGGTGTAAATTTGTGAGATGAATTCACACATCACAAAACAGTTTCTCAGAAAGTTTCTTTTTGGTGTTTGTCTGAGGATATTTCTTTTGTCACCATAGGCTTCAATGCAAACTAACATATCCCTATCCCTTCTTAGACAACAGAAAAACAGTGATGCCAAAGTCCATCCTCAAGAAAAACTTCTAGCAATATGAAATGAATGCACTCATCAGAAAGGATTTTCTCTGAAAGCTTCTCTATAGTTTTTACTTGGAGAATTTTCTTTTTTCACCTTAGGCCTCTAAGTGCTCCCAAATTTCCCTTTGCAGATTCCATAAAAACAAGTGCTACCAAACTGCTCAAAGGGAGCAAAGGTGTAATTCTGTGTGATGAATTCACCCATCACAAAGAAATTTCTCAGAAAGCTTCTTTCTAGTTTTCATCTGAGGATATTTCCTTTTCCACCTTTGGCTTCCATGTGCTCCCAAATATCCCTTCTCAGACACCACAAAAACAATGATGCCAAACTGCTCTTTCAATAGCAAGATTTACCTCTATGAGATGAATGCACACATCACAAAGAAGTTATTGGAAACTTTGTCTCCAGTTTTTACCTGAAGATATTTCGTTTTTCAAAATTGGCCTCTTATCCACTCCCGAATATCCCTTTGCATATTCCATGAAAACAGTGTTACCAAACTGCTCAATGAAAAGGAAGATTTACCTTTTTAGATGAATTCAACAATCACAAAACAGTGTCTCAGAGCATTTATTTTTAGTTTTTACCTGAGGATATTTCCTTGTTCAGCATAGGCTTCTGTGTTCTCTGAATATCCCATTGTAGATTAAACAAAAACGGGGTTACCAAACTGTTCAAATAAAAGAATAGTTTACCTCTGGGAGGTGAATTCACCCATCAAAATGAAATTTCTCAGAAGACTCCTTTCTAGTTTTATCTGTGCATATTTTCTTTTCCACAATCAGCATCAATGCATTCCCAAATATCCCTTCTTAGACACCACAAAAACAGTGATGCCAAACTACTCAATCAACAGAGTGGTTCATCTCTATGAGGTGAATACACATATCACAAAATAGCATCTCAAAAACCTTCTCTCCAGTTTTTATCTGAAGATATTTCCCTTTCCACCATAGGCCTCTATGCACCCGTGAATATCGCTCTGCAGATTCCACGAAAACAGTGTTCACAAACTGCTCCTTGAAAAGAAAGGTGTATATCTGTGAGAAGAATTCACACATCATAAAGCATTTTATCAGAAATCTTCCTGTGGTTTTGCTCTGAGGATATTTCCTTTGTCACCATAGGCTTCAATGCACTCTCAAATATCCTATTTCAGATTCCATGAAAACAGTGTAATCAAATGACTCATTGAAAACAACACCGTATCTCTGTGAGATGAATTCACACATCCAAAAGTAGTTTCTCAGAAAGCTTCTTTCTGGTTTTTATCTGAGGATAGTTCCTTTTTCACCATAGGCCTCAATGTGCTCCAGAATATCCCATTGCAGATTACATGAAAATAGTGTTAGCAAATGAAAAGAATGGTGTAACTCTGTGAGATGAATTCACACATCACAAAGAAGTTTCTCAAAGTTTACTTCTAAATTTTATCTGAGGATATTTCCTTTGTCATTGCTGGCTTCAATGTGATCCAAAATATTCTTTCTTAGATGCCCCAAAAACAGTGCTACCACAATGTTCCATGAAAAGAATCGTGTAAGTCGGAGAAATGAATTCACAAATCACAAAGCAGTTTCTCAGAAAAATTCTTTCTAGTTTTTACCTGAGAATATTTCATTTGTTACCACAGGCCTCAAGGCGTTCCCAAATATCCCTTTGCAGATTCCAAGAAAGTAGTGTTAGCAAATTGCTCCATGAAAAGAAAGGTGTAACTCTGTGGGATGAATTCACACATCACAAAGAACTTTCTCAGAAAGCTTCTTTCTGGTTTTTATCTGAGGATATTTCCTTTTTCACGATAGGCTTCAATCCGATCCAAAATATCCCTTCTTGGATTCACCAAAAACAATTCTACCAAACTGCTCCATAAAAAAAAATCGTGTACCTCTGTGAGATGAATTAACACATCACAAAGTGGTTTCTCAGAAAGCTTCTTTCTAATTTTTATATGAGGATGTGTCCTTTGTCACCATAAGCTTCAAAGCGCTCTGGACTATCCCATTGCAGATTCCAAGAAAATAGTGTTAGAAAACTACTCAATGAAAAGAACATTGTAACTCTGTGAGATGAATTCACACATCATGAAGAAGTTTCTCAGAAGGCTTATTTCTAGTTTTTTTCTGAGGATATTTCCTTTGTCACTATAGGCTTCAATGCACTCACATATATCCCTTTGTAGCTATCTCGTGAAAACAGTTTTAGCAAATTGCTCCAAGAAAAGAATTGTGTAACTCTGTGAGATGAATTCACACATCAAAAAGCAGTTTCTCAGAAAGCTTCTTTCTGGTTTTTATTTGAGGATATTTCCTTTGTCACCATATTCTTCAAAGTGATACAAAATATCCCGTCTCAGATTCCACAAAAAGTGCTACCAAAGTAATCCATGAAAAGGATCATGTAACTCTGTGAGATGAATGAGGACATCACAAAGCGGTTTCTCAGAAAGCTTCTTTCTAGCTTTTGCCTGAGGATTTTTCAATTTTCAACATAAGATTCAATGCATTCCAAAATATCCCATTGCAGATTCCAAGAAAACAGTGTTATCAAACTACTCATTGAAAAGAAGAGTGTAGCCCTGTGAGATGAATTCACACTTCACAACACAGCTTATTGGATAGCTTCTTTTTGGTTTTTATCTCAGGATATTTCCATTATCACTGTAGGCGCCAATGCAATAGATAATATCCCTTCTCAGATTACCTAAAAACATTGCTACCATACTGCTACATGAAAAGAATTGTGTAACTCAGTGAGATGAATTAACACATGACAACGCTGTTTCTCAGAATGCTTCTTTCTAGTTTTTATACGAGGATATTTCCTTTGTAACCATAAGCATCAATGTGCTCTGAAATATCCCATTGCACATTCCAAGAAAACGGTGTTGCAAACTGCTGAATGAAAAGAACATTGTTATTCTGTAAGATGAATTCACACATCATCCAGCAATTCACAGGAAGATTCTTTTTGGTTTTTACCTGAGGATATTTTCTTTGTCACCATAGGCTTCAATGCGCTCCCAAAAGTCCTGATGCATATTCCGTGAAAAGAGTGTTATCAAACTGCTCAATGAAAAGAATGGCATAACTCTGTGAGAAGAATTCACACATCACAAAGAACTTTCTCAGAAAGATTTTTTCTACCTTGTATCTGAGAATATTTACTTTGTCACTGCTGGCTACAATGTGATAAAAAATATCCCTTCTCCGATTACCAAAAAACATTGCTACCATACTGTTACATGAAAAGAATCATGTAACTTGGTGAGATGAATTAACACATGACAACACTGTTTCTCAGAAAGTTTCTTTCCAGTTTTAGTCTGAGGATATTTCTTTTGTCACCATAAGCTTCAATGTGCTCCAAAATATCCCACTGTAGATTCCAAGAATACAATGTGAGCAAACTGCTCAATGAAAATAACAGTGTAACTCTGTAAGATGAATTCCCACAACACAAAGCAGTGTCTCAGAAAGCTTCTTTTTGGTTTTATCTGAGGATATTTCCTTTGTCACCGTAGGCTTCAATGTGCTCCAAAATATCCTATTGCAGATTCCACAAAAGCAGTGGTATCAAACTGCTCAATGAAAAGAAAGGTGTAACGCTGTGAGATGAATTCACATATCACAAAGCAACTTTTCAGAAAACTTCTTTCTAGTTTTTATATGCGGATACATCTCCTTTCACTATAGGCCTCAATGAGCTCCCAAATGTACCTTTGCAGATTCCACAAAAACAGTGTTAGAAAACTGCTCCATGGGTATAAAGGAGTAACTCTGTGACATGAAAAAACACACCATGAAGAACTGTCTCAGAAAGTTTCGTTCTCGTTTTTATCTGAGTATATTTCCTTTGTCACCGTAGGATTCAATGCAAACAAAATTTCCCTTCTCAAACTCCCCAAAAACATTGGTACCATACTGATCCATGATAAGAATCATGTATCTCTGTGAGATGAATTTGCAAATCAGAAAGTGGTTTGTCAAAAAACTTCTTTCTGGTTTTTACAGGAGGATATTTCCATTTTCACCCTATGCTTCAATGTGCTCCGAAATATCCCATTGAATATTCCAAGAAAACAGTGAATGCAAACTGATCAATGAAAAGAAGAGTATAACTCTGTGAGATGAATTCACACATCATAAAGAAGTTTCTTAGAAAGCTTCTTTCTAGTTTTTTTCTGAGGATATTTCCTTTTTCACCATAGCCCCAATGTACTCCGAAAGATCCCTTTGCTGATTCCAGGAAAACAGTGTTAGCAAACTACTTCATGAAAAGACAGATGTAGCTCTGTTAGATGAATTCAAACATCACAAAGAAGTTTCTCAGAAACCTTGTTTCTAGTTTTTCTAAGTATGTTTCCTTTGTCACCATTAGCTTCAAGGCAATCCAAAATATCCTTCCTCAGATTCCCCAAACAAGTACAACCAGACTGATCCACGAAAGGAATTGTGTAACTCTGTGAGATGTATTAACAAATCACAAAACAGTTTCTCAGAAACCTTCTTTCTAGTTTTTAAATGTGGATAATTCCTTTGTCTCCATAAGCTTCAGTGCACTCTGAAATATCAAATTGCAGATTCCAAGAGAACAGTGTAAGCAAACTATTCAACGCAAAGAACCACGTAACTCTGTGAGATGAATTCACACATCACAAAGCAGTTTCTCAGAAAGCTTCTTTGTAGTTTTTATCAGAGATTATTTCCTTTTTCACCATAGGCTTCAGTGTGATCCAAACTATCCCTTCTCAGATTCCCCAATAATGGTACTACCGAACTGCTTCATGAAAGAATCATGTAACGCTGTGAGACAAATTCACAAGTCACAAAGCAGTTTTCTCAGAAAGCTTCTCTCTAGTGTTTGTCTGAGGATATTTCCTTTTTCACCTTGTGCCTCAATGCACTTGCAAACATCCCTTTACAGATTCCAGGAAAATAGTGTTAGCAAAATGCTCCATGAAAAGAAAGGTGTAAATCTGTGAGAGGAATTCACACATCACAAAGTAGTTTCTCACAAAGCTTTTTTTTTTTTTTTTTTTTTGGTTTTTGTGTGAGGATATTTCCTTTGTCACCACTGACTTCCCAAATATCCTATTGCAGATTCCAGAAAAACAGTGTTATCAAACTATGCAATGAAAAGAATGGTGTAATTCTATAAGATGAATTCAAACATCACAAAACTGTTTCTCAGAAAGATGAATTCACACATCACAAAGAAGTTTCTCAGAAAGTTTCTTTCTAGTTTTTATTTGAGGAGTTTTCCTTTTTCACTATAGGCCTCAATGAGCTACAGAATATCCCAATGAAGGTTCCATGAAAGCAGTGTTTGCAAGCTACTCCACGAAAAGAAAAGTGTAACTCAGTGAGATGAATGAACACATCACAAAGCAGTTTCTCGGAAACCTTCCTTCCAGTTTTTCTATGTGGATAGTTCCTTTGTCACCATAGGCTTCAATGCGATCCAAAATATCCCTTTGCAGATTCCCCCAAAACAGTGCTATCGAACTGCTCCATGAAAACAGTTGTGTGATGGTGTAAGATGAATTAACACATCTCAAAGCTGTTTCTCAGAAAGCTTCTTTCTAGTTTTCATATGAGGATACTTCCTTTGTCACCATATGCTTCAGTGCAATACAAAATATCCCTTCTCAGATTTCCCAAAAACAGTGCTAACAAAGTGTTCCATGAAAAGAATCATGTAACTCTGTGAGATGAATTCAGAAACCACAAAGCAGATTCTCCAAAACATTCTTTCTAGTTTTTGTCTGAGAATATTTACTTTGTCACCATAAGCTTCAATGCACTCTGAAATATCCCATTGCAGATTCTATGAAAACAGTGTGAGTGAACTGCTTAATTGAAAGAACAGTGTAACTCTATTTAATAAATTCACACATCACAAAGTAGTTTCTCAGAAATCTTTCTAGGTTCTATCTGAGGATATTTCCTTTTCACCATAGACCTCAATGTGCTCCCAAATATGCCTTTGCGGATTCCACGAAAACAGTGCTAGCTAACTGTTCCATGAAAAGAAAGGTGTAACAATCTGAGATGTATTCACACATCAGAAAGGACTTTCTCACAAAGCTTCTTTCTAGTTTTTATCAGAGGATATTTCCTTTGTCCCCATAGGATTCCATGTGTTCCAAAATATCCCTTCTCCATTTCCCCAGAAAGAGAGCTATCAAACTGATCCATGAGAAGAATCGTGTAACTCTGTGAGACGAATTCACAAATCACAAAGAAGTTTCTCAGAAAATTTCTTTCTTTTTTTGTCTGAGGATAATTCCATTGTCACCATAAGCTTCAATGTGCTCTGAAATATCCCATTGCAGATTAAAAGAAAACAGTGTTAGCAATCTTCTCAATGGAAAAAACAGTGTACGTCAGTGAGATGAATTCACACATCACAAAGCAGTTTCACAGAAAGCTTCTTTGTAATTTTTATCTGAGGATATTTCCTTCTTCACCATAGGCCTCAATGTGCTCCCAAATATCCTTTTGCAAATTCCATGAAAACAGTGTTAGCAAACTGCTTCATGAAAAGAAAGGTGTACCTCTGTGAGATAAATTCACACATCACAAAGAACTTTCTCTGAACGCGTCTTTCTAGTTTTTTTCTGAGGACATTTCATTTGTCACCACAGGCTGCAATGCGATCCAAAATATCCCTTCTCAGATTACCAAAAAACAGAGCTATCAGAATGATCCATGAAAAGAATTGTGTAACTCTGTGCAATGAATTCACAAATCAAAAAGCAGTTTCTCAGAATGTTTCTTTCAGTTTTTGTGTGAGGATATTTACTTTTTCACAATAAGCTTCCATGTGCTCCAAAGTATCCCAGCATAGATTCAAAGAAAGCTGTGTTAGTAAACTTCACAATGAAAAGAACAGGGTAATTCTGTGAGTTGAATTCACATATCACAAACCAATTTCTCAGAAAGGTTCTTTTTGGTTTTTCTACGGGGATATTTCCTTTATCACCACAGACTTCAATGCATTCCAAAATATTCTATTGCAGACTCCACGAAAACAGTGTTATCAAGCAGCTCAAAGAAAAGATTGGTTTAGCTCTGTGATATGAATTTGCCCATCACAAAGCAGTTTCACAGAAAGCTTCCTTCTAGTTTTTATCAGAGGATATTTCCTTTTTCACTGTAGGTCTCTATGTGTGCCCAAATAACCCTTTGCAAATCCACAAAAACAGTGTTAGCAAACTACTCCATGAAAACAAAGGTGTAACTCTGTGAGGTGAATTCACACATCACAAAGAACTTTCTCAGAAAGCTTCTTTCTAGTTTTTATCTGAGGATATTTCCTTAGTCACCACAGGCTTCAGTGCGATCAAAAATATCCCTTCTCTGATTCCCCCAAAAAAGTGCTACCATGGAAAGAATCATGCAACTGCATGAGATGAATTCACAAATCACAAAAAAACTTTCTTAGAAAGTTTCATTTTAATTTTTGTCTGAAGATATTTCCTTTGTCACCAAAAGCTTCACTGTGCTCTGAAATATCCCATTGCTGATTAAAAGAAAACAGTGTTAGCAAACTGCTCACTGAAAAGGGCAGTGTAACTCTCTGGGATGAATTGAAAAAACACACAGCACTTTCCCAGAAACCTTCTTTTTGGGTTTTATTTGAGGATATTTCATTTGTTATCATAGGCTTCAATGCACTCCCATATGTCCTATTATAGATTGCACGAAAAAAGTGTTATCAATCTACTCAATGAAAAGATGTAGCTCTGTGAGATGAATTCACACATTACAAAGCAGTTTCTCAGAAAATTTCTTTCTAGTTTTTATGTGAGAATATTTTCCTTTTCACTATAGGTCTCAATGCGTTAACAAATACCCCAGTGCAGATTCCATGAAAACAGTGTTAGGAAACAGCTGCATGAAAAGAAAGATGTAACTCTGTGAGACAAATTCACACGAAACAAAGAATTTTCTCAGAAACATTCTTTCTTGTTTTTGTCTGAGGATATTTATTTGTCACCATAGGCTTCAATGTGCTCCAAAAGATCCTTTCTCAGATTCCACGAAAACAGTGCTAACAGACTGATCCATGAAGAGAATCGTGTCATGCTGTGAAATGAATTAACATATGTCACAGCAGTTTATCAGAAAGCTTCTTTCTAGTTTTCATTAGTGGATATTTCCTTTGTCACTGTAGGATGCATTGCCATCCAAAATATCCCTTTTCAGATTCCCCAAAAACAGCGCTACCAAACTGCTCCATGAAAATAATTGTGTAACTGTGAGATGAATTCACACGTCACAAATCAGTTTTTCAGAAAGCTTCTTTCTAGTTTTTGTCAGAGGTTATTTCCTTTTTCACCATAAGCTTCAATGCCCTCCAAAATATCCCATTGCAGGTTCCAAGAAAACAGTGTTAGCAAACTCCTCAATGAAAAAGAATAGTGTAACTCTGTGAGCTAAATTCATACATCACAGAGCAGTTTCTCGGAAAGATTCCTTCTAGTTTTTGTCTGAAGATATTTCCTTTGTCATCATAGTCTTCAATGAGCTCCCAAATACTCTATTGCAGATTCCATTAAAACAGTGTTATCAAACTGCACAATAAGAAGAATGGTGTTACTCTCTGAGATGAATTCACACATCACAAAGCAGTTTCTCAGAAAGACTCCTTTTAGTTTTTGTCTGAGGATATTTCCTTTTTCACTATAGGCCTCAATGGGCTCCCAAATATCCCTTTCCAGATTAAACGAAATCTGTGTTAGCACACTGCTCCATGAAAAGAAATGTGTAACTCTGTGATATGAGTTCACACATCACAAATAACTTTCTCAGATATCTTCTCTCTAGTTTTTACCTGAGTATTTTTCCTTAGTCACCAAAGGCTTCAATGCAACTGAAAATATTCCTTCTCAGTTTCCTCAAAAACAGTGCTACCAAACGGATACATGAAAACAATTGTGTAACCCCGTGAGATGAATTAACACCTCACAAAATGTTTTCCCAGAAAACTTCTTTCTAGTTTTTGTCTGGGGATATTTAATTTTTCACAATAAGCTGAATGCACTGAGGAATATGCCATTGTAGATTCCAAGTAAATAGTGTTAGCAAATTGCTGAATGAAAAGAACAGTGTAACTCTGTGCATTGAATTCACATATCACAAAGCAGTTTCTCAGAAAGCTTCTTTCTAGTTTTTCTATGAGGATATTTCAACTTTCACCATAGGCCTCAATATGCTCCCAAGTATCCCTTTGCAGATTCCATGAAAACTGTGTTAGCAAACTGCTCCATGAAAAGAAAGGTGTAACTCTGTGAGATGAACTCACACATCATGGAGAACTTTCTCAGAAAACTTCTTTCTAGTTTTTATCTGAGGATATTTCCTTTGTCTCCATAGGCTTCAATGCAATCCAAAATATCCTTTCTCAGATTCTCCAAAAAGAGGGATAACAGTGTTAGCTGGCTGATAAATGAAAAGAACAGTGTAACTCTGTGAGATGAATTCACATATCACAAAGCTGTTTCTCAAAAAGCTTGTTTCTAGTTATTATCAGAGGATATTTCCTTTTTCACCATAGGCCTCAATGCACTCCCAAATAAGCCTTTGCAGATTCCACGAAAACAGTGTTAGCACACAGCTCCATGAAAAAAAAGTTGTAGCTCCGTGGTATGAATTCACACATCACAGACAACTTTCTCAGAAATCTTCTCTCTAGTTTTTATCTGAGGATATTTCCTTTGTCTTCATAGGCTTCAAGACCATCAAAATATCACTTCTCATATTTCACAAAAGCAGCACTATCAAACTGAACCATGAAAAGCATTGTGTAACTCTGTGAGATGAATTCACGAATCACAAAGCAGTTTCTCAGAAAATTTCTTTCTAGTTTTTGTCTGAGAATATTTCCTTTTCCACAATAAGCTTCAAGACACTATGAAATATCCCATTGAAGTTCCAAGAAACCATTGTTAGCAAACTGCTCAATAAAGACAACAGTGTAACTCTGTGAGTTGAATTCACACATCACAAAGCAGTTTCTCAGAAAGTTTCCTTTTGGTTTTTCTCTGAGGATATTTTCTTTGTCATCATAGGCTTCATTGCGCTTCCAGATATTCTGTTGCAGATTCCATGAAAACAATGTTATCAAACTGCACAATGAAAAGAACGGTGTAACTCTGTGAGATGAATTCACAAATCACAAAATAGATACTCAGAAAACTTCTTTCTAGGTTTTGTCTGAGGATATTTCATTTTTCACTATAGGTCTCAATGTGCTCCCAAATATCCCTTCCAGATTCCACGAAAACTCTGTTAGCAAACTGCATCATGAACAAAAAGGTGTAACTCTCTGATATAAATTCACACATCACAAAGAACTATCTGTGAAAGCTTCTTTCTATTTTTGATCTGAGGATATTTCCTTAGTCACCCTTGGCTCCAATGCCATTCAAAGATGTGTGAGATAAATTCACATATCTCAAAGCAGATTCTGAGAAAGCTTCTTCATGGTTTTTTTTGTGAGGATATTTTGTTTGTCACCTTAGGCTTCAATGAATTCCTAGATATCGTATTGCAGATTCCATGATAGCAGTGTTATCAAACTGCACAATGAAAAGAACAGTGTCACTCTGTGGGATGAATTCACACATCACAAAGCAGTTTCTCAGAAAGCTTCCTTATAGTTTTTATCTGACTATATTTCCTTTTTCACTGTAGGCCTCAATGCGTTAATAAACACCACTTTGCAGATTCCACGAAAATTCTGTTAGCAAACAGCCCCACAAAAAGAAAAGACTGTAATGTAATTTCACACATCACAAGGAACTATCTAAAAAGGATTCTTTCTAGTTTTTATCCGAAGTTTTATCCTTATTGACAATAGGCTTCAATGCCATCCAAAGTATCCCTTCTCAGATTCCCCAAAAACAGTACTACCAAACTGGAACATGAAAGAACAGTGTAACTCTGTGAGAAGAATAAACATATCACAAAACAATTTCTCAGAAAGCTTCTTTCTAGTTTTTATATGAGGATATTTCCTTTGTCACCAGAAGCTTCAATGCACTTCAAGATATCCCATTGAAGATTCCAAGAAAACAGTGTTAGCAAACTGCTCAATGAAAAGAACAGTGTAACTCTCTGACATGAATTTATACATCACAAAGCAGATTCTCAGAAAGATTCTCTCTATTTTTTTTCCTGAGAATATTTCCTTTTTCACAATAAGCTTCATTGCGCTCCAAAGTATGCCATTGTAGATTCCAAGAAAATAGTGTTAGCCAACTGCTCAATGAAAAGAACAGTGTAACTTGGTAAGATGAATTCACGCATCACAAAGCAGTTTCTCAGAAAACTTCTTTTTGGTTTTTTTCTGAGGATATTTCCTTTGTCACCATAGGTTTCAATGTGCTCTGCAATATCCTATTGCAGATTTCACCAAAACTGTGTTATCAAAAGGCTCAATGAAAAAAACGGTGTAATTCTATGACATGAATTCATAAATCACAAAGCAGTTTCTCAGAATGTTTTTTCTAGTTTTTATCTCAGGATATTTCTTTTATCACTTCAGGCCTCAATTCACTCCCAAATATCCCTTTGCAGATTCCATGAAAACTCTCTAAGCAAACTGCTCCATGAAAAGAATGGTGTAACTCTGTGAGATGAATTCACACATCACAAAGAACTTTCTCAGAGACCTTCTTTCTAGTTTTTATCTGAGGAATTTCCTTAGTCACCATATTCTTCAATGCTATCCAAAATATCCCATCTCAGATACCCCCAAAACAGTGCTACCAAACTGACCCATGAAAAGAGTCATGAAACCTCAGTGAGATGAATTAACACATCACTAAGCAGTTTCTCAGAAAGCTTCTTACTAGTTTTTAAATGAAGATATTTCGTTTGTCACCATAAGTTTCAATGCACTCTGACATATCCCATTGCAGATTACAGGAAAACAGTGTTAGCAAACTTCTCAATGAAAAGAACAGAGTAATTCTGTGAGATTAATTCACACATCATAAAACAGTTTCTCAGAAAGCTTCTTTCTAGATTTTATCTGAGGATATTTCCTTTTTCACCATAGGCCTCAATGCACTTCCGAATATCAATTTGCAGATTCCACGAATACAGTGAGAGCAAAATGCTCCATGATAAAAAAGGTGTAATTCCATGAGATGATTTCAAATATCACAAGGAACTTTCTCTGAATGCTTCTTTCTAGTTTTTATCTTAAGATATTACTTTGGCACCATAGGCTTCACTGCAAACCGAAATATCCCTTCTCAGATTCTCCAAAAACAGAGCTATCAAACTGATCCATGAAAAGAATCCTGTAACTCTGTGCGATGAATTTCCAAATCACAAAGCAGTTTCTCAGAATGATTCTTTCCATTTTTTGTCTGAGGATATTTACTTTTTCACAATAAGCTTCAATGCACTCCGAAATATACCATCGTAGATTCCAGGAAAAGAGTGTTAACAAACTGCTCAATGAAAAGAACAGGGTAACTCTGTTACTGGTTGAATTCACACATCACAAAGCAGTTTCTCAGTAAGCTTATTTCTAGTTTTTATCTGAGGATATTTCCTTTGTCAGCATAGGTTTCAATGAGAAACAAAATATCCCTTCTCAGATTCCCCAAAAACACTGCTATCAAACTGTTCCATGAAAAGTATGACATATCTCTGTGAGATAAATTCACATATCACAAAGATGTTTCTCAGAAAGCTTCTCTCTAGTTTTTATCTGAAGATATTTCCTTTTTCACCATAATCCTCAAGGCATTCCCAAATATCCCATTGCAAATTAAATGAAAAAAAATGTTAGCAAACTTCTCATTGAAAAGAATGCTGTAACTCTCTGAGATGAACTCACACATCACAAAGCAGTTTCACAGTAAACTTCTTTTTGGTTTTTATCTGAGGATATTTCCATTGTCAATGCAGTCTTCGATGTGTTCCCAAGTATCCTATTGCTGATTCCACGAAATCAGTGAAATCAAAACACTCAATGAAAACATTGGTGTAACTCTGTCAGATGTACTCACACATAACAAAATTGTTTCTCAAATGCTTTCTAGTTTTTATCTGAGAATATTTCCTTTTTCATATAAGCCTCAAAGCACTCCAGATTATCCCATAGCAAACTCCATGAAATCAGTGTTGGCAAACGGTTCCAGGAAAGGAAAGTTGTAACTCTGTAAGATGAATTCACATATCACAAAGAACTTTCTCAGAAAGCGTCTTTCTAATTTTTACCTGAGGATATTTCCTTTGTCACTGCTGGCTTCAATGCAATCCAAAATATTCCTTCTCTGATTCCCCCAAAACAGTGCTACCAAACTGCTCCATGAAAAGAATTGTGAAACTCTGTGAGATGAATTCACAAATCACAAAGCAGTCTCTCAGAAAACTTCTTTCTAGTTTTTGTCTGAGGATAGTTCCTTTGTCAAGAAAGGCTTCAATGCGCTCCCAAATATCCCATTGCAGATTACACGAAAGCAGAGTTAGCAAACTGCTGGATGAAAAGAACAATGTAACACTGTGAGATGAATGCACATATCACAAAGGAGTTTCTCAGAGAGCTTCTTTCTAGTTTTATCTGAGGATATTTCCTTTGTCATCATAGACTTCAATGCACTACAAAACATCAGATTGCAGATTCCATGAAAACAGTGTAAGCAAACTACTCAATGCAAAAAACAGTGGAACTCTGTGAGATGAATTCACCCATCACAAAGCATTTTCTCAGAAAGCTTCTTTCTAATTTTTACCTGAGGATATTTCCTTTTTAAATATCGGCCTCAAGGCACTCCCAAATATCCCTTTGCAGATTCCAGGAAAACAATGTTAGAAAACTGCTCCATGAAATGAAAGATGTAACTCTGTGAGATGAATTAACACAACATGAAGAAATTTCTCAGAAAGCTTCTTTCCAGTTCTTATCTGAGGATATTTCCTTTGTCACCAGAGGCTTCAATGTGATCCAAAATATCCCTTCTCAGATTCCCCAAAAACGATACTAACAAACTGCTCCATGAAAATAAAGGTGTAACTCTGTGAAATGAATTCACAAGTCACAAAGGAGATTCTCTGAAAGCTTCTTTATAACTTTTATCTGAAGATATTTCCTTTGTCACCATAGGCTTCAATGCCATCCAAGATATCCCTTCTCAGATTCCACAAAAACAGTGCTACCAAACTGCTCCATGAAAAGAAAGGTGTAAGTCAGTGAGATGAATTCACACATCACAAAGAAGTTTCTCAGAAAGCTTCTTTTTAGTTTTTATCTGAGGATATTTCCTTTGTCACCCTAGGCTTCAATGCAATCCAAAATATCCCTTCTCAGATTCCCCAACAACAGTGCTACCAAACTGCTCCATGAAAAGAATTGTATAACTGTGATATGAATTCACAAATCACAAAGCAGTGTCTCAGAAATCTTCTTTCTAGTTTTTGCCTGAGGATATCTCCTTTTTCACCATAGGCCTCAATGCGCTCGCGAACATTTCTTTGCAGTTTCCTTGAACCCAGTGTCAGCAAACTGCTTGATGAAAGCGACGGTGTAATCTGTGAGTTGAATTAACTCACCAGAAAGCAGTTTCTCAGAAAGCTTCTTTTTGGTTTTAGTCTCAGGATATTTCCTTTGTCACCATAAACTTCAATGCGCTCCCAAATATCCTATTGCAGAGTCTACAAAAACGGTTTTAGCAAACTGCTCCAAGAAATGAATTGTGTAACTCTGTGAGATTATTTCACTCATCACAAAGAAGTTTCTCAGAAGGCTTCTTTCTAGTTTTTATCTGAGGGTATTTCCTTTGTCAAAATAGGCTTCAATGTGATCCAAAATATCCCTGCGCAGATTCCCCAAAAACAGCGCTACCAAACTGCTGCATGACAAGAATTGTGTAACTCTGTAAGATGAATTTAAACGTCCCAAAAATGTTTCTCAGAAAACTTCTTTCTGGTTATTATCTGAATATTTCCTTTTTTACCATATTTCTCCATGTGTTCCAGAATATCCATTGCAAATTCCACAAAAAAGATGTTAGCAAACTTCTCAATGAAAAGAACATTGTAATTCTGTGAGATGAATGCACACATCCCAAAGAAGTTTCACAAAATTTTCTGTCTAGATTTTACTGAGGCTGTTTCTTTGGTCATCATAGGTTTCAATGCAATCCAAGATATCTCTTCTCAGATTCCCCCAAAACAGTGCTATCAAACTGCTCCATGAAAAGAATCATGTAACTCTGTGAGGCGAATTCACAAATCCCAAAGCAGTTTTTCAGAAATCTTCTTTCTAGATTTTATCTGAGGATATTTCCATTTTCACTCTTTGCCTCAATGCGCTCATGAATATACCTTTGCAGACTCCGTGAAAATAATGTTAGCAAACTGCTCCATGTAAAGCATGATGTAAATCTGTGAGATGAATTCACACATCCAAAGCAGTTCCTCAGAAAGCTCCTTTTTAATTTTTATCTGAGGATATTTCCTTTTCAGCATAGGCTTCAATGTGACCCAAAATATCACTTCTCAGATACACCAAAACACTGCTACCAAACTGTTCTATGAGAAGAATGGTTTAAATCTGTGAGATAAATTCACATATTACAAGGATGTTTCTCAGAAATTATTTTTCTAGTTTTTATCTGATGATATTTCCTTTTTCACCATATTCCTCATTGTGTTTCTGAATATCCAATGGCAGATTAAACAAAAAGAGTGTTAGCAAAGTTCTTAATGAAAAGTACTGTGTAATTCTGTGAGGTGAATTCACACATCAAAAAGAAGGTTTACAGTAAGCTTCTTTTTGGTTTTTACCTGAGGATATTTCCTTTATCAACATAGGCTTCAATGCACTCTCAAATATCCTATTCCAGATTTCACAAAAACAGTGTTATGAAACTCCTCAATGAAAACAATGGTCTAACACTGTAAGATGAATTCACACATTGCAACACTGTTTCTCAGAAAGCTTCTTTCTAGTTTTTATCTGAGGATATTTCCTTTTTCACTATAGGCCTCAATGTGCTCCTAAATATCCCTTTGCAGATTCCTCGAAAACGGTTTTAGCAAACTGCTCCATGAAAACAACAGTGTAACTGTGTGAGATGAATTCACACATCCAAAGACCTTTCTCAGAAATCTTCTTTCTAGTTTTTATCTGAGGATATTTCTTTGTCAACATAAGTTTAAATGCAATCCAAAATATTCCTTCTCAGACTCACCAAAAACAGTGCTACAAAACTGCTCCATAAGAAGAATCATGTAACTCTGTGAAATGAATTAACACATCGTAAAGAGGTTTCTCAGAAATCTTCCTTCTAGTATTTATATGAGGATATATTCCTTGTCACCGTAAGCTTCACTGAGAAGATTCCAAGAAAACTGTTTGCCAAATGCTCAATGAAGAAAACAGTGTAACTCTGTGAGCTGAATTAACGCATCACAATGCAGTTTCTCAGAAAGTTTCTTTCTAGTTTTTCTATGAGAATATTTCCTTTTTCACTATAGGCCTCAATGCACTCCCAAATATTCCTTTGCAGATTCCATGAAAACAGTGTTAGTAGACTGCACCATGAAAAGAAAGGTGTAACTCTGTGAGATGAAATCACATCACAGAGAACTTTCTGAGAAAGATTATTTCTAGTTTTTATCTGAGGATATTTCCTTTGTCACCATAGGCTTCAATGTCATCCAAAATATCCTTTCTCAGATTCCTCGAAAACAGTGCTATGAGACTGATCCATGAAAAGGATTATGTAATGCTGTGAGATGAATAAGCACGTCTCAAAGCAGTTTCTCAGTTGTCTGAGGCTATTTTCTTTGTCATCATAAGCTTCAATGAACTCCCAAATATCCCATTACAGATTCCAAGAAAACAGTGTTAGCAAACTGCGCAATGAAAGAAACAGTGTAACTCTGTGAGATGAACTGACACAACCAAAAGCAGCTTCTCAGAAAGTTTCTTTTTGTTTTTCATCTTAGGATATTACCTTTGTCACCATAGGCTTCAATGCACTCCCAAATATACTATTGCAGATTCCACGAAAAAAATGTCATCAAACGGCTCAATGAAAACAGTGGCGTAATTCTGTGAGATGAATTCACACATCACAAAGCAGTTTCTCAGAAAGCTTCTCTCTAGTTTTTGTCAGAGACTATTTCCTATTTCACTCTAGGCCACAATGTGCTTCCAAATATCCCTTTGCAGATTACACAAAAACAGTGTTAGCAAACAGCTCCATGAAAAGAAAGGTGTAAACCAGCGAGATGAGTTCACAAATCGAAAAGTACTTTCACCAAGGGCTTCAATGCAACACAAATTATCCCTTCTCGGTATCCCCAAAAACAGTGCTACCATTCTGACCCATGAAAAGAATCGTGTAACTCTGTGAGATGAATTAATACATCAAAAAGTGGTTTATCAGAAAGCTTCTTTCTAGTTTTTATATGAAGGTATTCGATTTGTCACCTTAAACGTCAATGCACTCCGAAATATCCCATTGCATATTCCAAGAAAACAGTGCAAGCAGACTGCTAAATGAAAAGAACACTGTAACTCTGTGAGATGAATTAACATAACACAAAGCAGTTTCTCGGAAAGCTTCTTTCTACTTTTTATCTGAGGATATTTCCTTTTTCACCATAAGCCTCAAAATGCTCCCAAATAACCCTTTGCAGATTCCACGAAAACTGTGTTAGCAATTTACTCCATAAAAGGAAAAGTACAAGACAGTGAGATGAATTCCCACATCACAGGGAAGCTTCTCAGAAATCTTCTTTGTAGTTTTTATCTCAGGATATTTCCGTTGTCACCTTAGGCTTCATTGTGATCTAAAACATCCCTTCTAAGATTCCACAAAATGACAGTTACCAAACTGATCCATGAAAAGTATTGTGTATCTCTGTGAGATAAATTAACATATCACAAAGCAGTTTCTCAGAAAGCCCTTTTCTAGTTTTTATACGACGATGTTTTGTTTGTCACAATAAACTTCAATGCACTCTGAAATATCACATTGAAGATCCCAAGAAAACAGTTTTAGATAACTGCTCAATGAAAAGAATAGTGCAACACTGTGAGATTAATTCACACATCACAAAGCAGTTTCTCTGAAAGCTTCTTTCTAGTTTTTATATGAGGATATTTCCTTTTTAAACATAGGCCTCATACACTCCCATATACAAATTTTCAAATTAACGAAAACAGTGTTAGCAAACTGCTCAATGAAAAGAATGGTGTAACTATGTGAGATGAATTAAAGCATCACAAACCACTTTCTCAGAAAGCTTCTTTCTAGTTTTTATCTGAGAATACTTACTTTTTCAACATAGGCCTCAATGCATCCTCAAATATCCCTTTGCAGATTCCATGAAAACAGTGTTAGCAAATTGCTCCATGGAAAGAAAATTGTAACTCGGTGAGATGAATTCACACATCACAAAGACGTTTCTCATAAAGATTCTTTCTAGTTTTTACCTGAGAATACTTACTTTTTCAACATAGGCCTCAGTGCCCCCTCAAATATCCCTTTGCAGATTCCATGAAAACAGTGTTAGCAAACTGCTCCATGGAAAGAAAGGTGTAACTCTGTGAGATGAATTCAAACATCACAAAGAAGTTTCTCAGAAAGCTTCTTTCTAGTTTTTATCTGAGGATAATTCCATTGTCACCATAAGCTTCAATGCGATACAAAATATCCCTTCTCAGTTTCCCCAAAAACAGTACTACCAAACCGCTCCATGAAAAGATTCATGTAACTCTGTGAGATGAATTACAAAATCAAAAAACAGTTTCTCAGAAAGCTTCTTTGTAGTTTTTGTTTGAGGTTACTTCATTTTTCACCATAACCTTCAATGAGCTCCTAAATATCCCATTGCAGATTCCACAAAAACAAGGTTTGGAAACTTCTCAATGAAAAGAACAGTGTAACTCTGTGAGATGAATTCACACTTCACAAAGAGGTTTCTCAGAAAGCTTCTTTCTAGTTTTTATTTGAGGATATTTCCTTTGTCCCCACAAGCTTCAATGCACTGCAAAATATCCCATTGCATATTTCAAGAAAACAGTGTTAGCAAATTGTTCAATGAAAAGAACAGTGTAACTCTGTGAGATAAATTCACACATCACAAAGCAATTTCTCAGAAAGCTTCCTTCTAGTTTTTATCTGAGGATATTTCCTATTTCACCACAGGCCTCGATGCACTCCCAGAAATCCCTTGCAGATTACACGAAAACCGTGTTATTCAACTGCTCCATGAAAAGAAAGGTGTAACTCTGTGAGATGTGTTCACACATCACAAAGCAGTTGCTCAGAAAGGTTCTTTCTAGTTTTTATCTGAGGATATTTCCTTTTTCACTAGAGGCCTAAATGTGCTCCTAAATATCCTTTTGCAGATTCTACAATAACAGTGTTAGCAAACTGCTCACTGAAAAGAATAGTGTAAATCTGTGAGATGAATGAACACATCACAAAGCAGTCTCTCAGAAAGCTTCTTTCTAGTTTTTATCTGGAGATATTTGCTTTGTCACCATAGTCTTCAATACAATACAAAATATCCCTTCTGAGACAACCCAAAGACAGTGCTATGAAACTGCTCCGTGAAAAGAACCGTGTCACTCTGTGACATGAATTCACTAATCAAAAAGCAGCTTCTGAGAAATCATTCTAGTTTTCATCTGTGTATATTTCCTTTGTTACCATAAGCTTTAATGGACTCCGATATATCCCATTGTGGATTTGCACAAAACAGTTTGCAAACTACTCAAAGAAAAGAAAAGTGTAACTCTGTGAGGTGAATTCACAAATCACAAAGAAGTTTCTCAGAAAGTTTCTTTCTAGTTTTTATCTCAGGATATTTCCTTTTTCACGGTAGGACTCAAAGACCTCCCAAATATCCCTTCGCTGATTGCACGAAAACAGTCTTATCAAACAGCTCAATAAAAACAACGGTGTAACCCTGTGACATGAATTCACACTTCACAAAGCAGTTTCTCATAAAGCATTTTTCTAACTTAAATCTGAGGTTATTTCTGTTGTCACCATAGACTTCAATGCGATCCAAAATATTCCTTCTCTGATTCCCCAAAAACAGAGCTAATAAACTCCTCCATGAAAATAATCATGTAATTCTGTGAGTCAAATTCACACATCACAAAGAAGTATCTCAGAAAGCTTCTTTGTAGTTTTTGTCTGAGGATATCTCCTTTGTCAACATAAGCTTCAATGATTTCGGAAATATCACATTGCAGATTCCAAGAAAACAGTGTTGGCAAACTGCTGAATGAGGAGACGAGTGTAACTCTGTGAAACGAATTCACACATCACAAAACAGTGTCTCAGAGAGCAAATTTTTGGTTTCTACCTGAGGATATTTCCTTTGTCACCATAGGCTTCAATATGCTCCCAACTATCCTATTGCAGATTTCATGAAAACAGAGTTATCACACTGCTCAATTAAAGGAGTGGTGTAACTCTGTGTGATGAATTCACACATCACAAACCCGTTTCTCAGAAGGCTTCTTTTTAGTTTGTATCTGAGGATATTTCCTTTTTCACTATAGGCCTCAATGCACTCCCAATTATTCCATTGCAGATTACACGAAAAGAGTGTTAGGAAACTGCTTCATGAAAAGAAAGGTGTAACTGTGTGAGATGAATTCACACATCACAAAGAAGTTTCTCAGAAAGCTTCTTTCTAGTTTTTATCTGAGTATATTTCCTTAGTCACTGTCGATTTCAATGGGATTAAAAAAATATATCTTCTCAGTTTCCCCAAAAACAGTGCTACCAGACTGTTACATGAAAAGAATCATGTAACTCTGAGAGATGAATTAACACATCACAATAGGTTTCTCAGGAAGTTTGTTTCAAGATTTTTTATGAGGATATTTATTTTTCACCATTAGCTTCAATGCTCTCCGAAATATCCCATTGCAGATTCCAAGTAAACAGTGTTAGCAAACTGCTCAATGAAAAGAACGGTATAACTCAGTGAGATGAATTCACACATCACAAAGCACTTTCTCAGAAAGCTTATTTCTAGTTTTGATATGAGGATACTTCGTTTTTCACCATAGGCATCAATGTGCTTCCAAATATCCCTTTTCTGATTCCACAAAAACTGTGTTAGCAAACTGCTCCATGAAAAGAAGTGTGTAACTCAGTGAGATTCATTCACACATCACAAAGAAGGGTCTCAGAGACCTTCTTCCTAATTTTTATCTGATGACATATCCTTTGTCACCTTAGGCTTCTATGAGATCCAAAATATCCCTTCTCGCATCCCCCAAAAACAGTGCTACCAAATAGCTCCATGTAAAGAATTATCTAACTCTGTTAGGTGAATTAACAAATCACAAAGCAGTTTCTCAGAGAGCTTCTTTCTACTTTTTGTCTGAGGATATTTCCTTGTCACCATAAAGTTCAAAGTGCTCTGAAATCTCCCATTGCAGATTCCAAGAAAACAGTGTTAGCAAACTGCTCAATGAAAAAAACAGTGTAACTCTGTGAGACGAATTCTCTCACCACAAGGCCATTTCTCAGAAAGTTTCTTTCTAGTTTTTATCTGAGGATATTTCCTTTTTCACCATAGGCCTCAGTGCACTCCCATATATCCCTTTGCAGATTCCATAAAAAGAGTGGTAGCAAATTGCTCTATGAGGAGAATGATGTAACCCTCTGAGATGAATTCACATATCTCAAAGCAGTTTCTCAGAAAGCTTGTTTCTAGTTTTTATCTGAGGATACTTCCTTTTTCCCTGTAGGGCACAATGTGCTCCAACATATCCTTTGGAAGATTCCACGATAGCAGTTTTAGCAAACTGCTCCATAATAAAAAACTTGTACTTCAGTGAGATTAATTCAGTATCACAAAGCAGTTTGTCAGAAAGCTTCTTTCTAGTTTTTATCTGAGAATATTTACTTTTTCACCATAGTCCTCAATGTGCTCCCGTATATCCCTTTGCAGATCCCATGTAAACAGTGTTAGCAAACTACTCCATGAAAAGAAAGATATAACTCTGTGTGATGAAATCACACATCAGAGAGAACTTTATCAGATAGTTTCTTTATAGTTTTTATCTGAGTATATTCTCTTTTTCATTATAGGCCTCCATGGGATGCCCAGTATCTCTTTGCGGATTCCACGAAAACAGTGTTACCAAACTGATGCATGAAAAGAATCTTGTAACTCTGTGAGATGTATTAAAACATCAGAAAGCATTTCCTCAGAGAGATTTTCCTAGTTTTTACGTGAGGATATTTCCTTTGTCACCTTAACTTCAATGTTCTCCGAAATATCCCTTTGTAGATTCCACGAAAACAGTGTTAGCAAACTGCTCAATGAAAGGCATGGTGCATCTCTGTGAGATGAATTCACACATCACAAAGCAGTTTCTCAGAAAGCCTCTTTCTAGTTTTTAACCATAGGCCTCAACGAGTGCACAAATATCCATGTACGGATTCCATGAAAACAGTGTTAGAAAACTGCTCTAGGAAAAGAAAGATGTAACTCCTTGTAATGAATTCACACGTCACTAATCATAAAACAGTTTCTCAGAAAGCATCCTTCTAGTTTTTCTCTGTGGATATTTCCTTTGTTAACATAAGCTTCAATGGACTCTGAAATATCCCATTGCAGATTCCGATAAAACAGTGTTGGCAAAACTGTGATTCATTCTGACAATAAGTTTCTCAGAATGCTTCTTTCAAGTTTTTACCTGATGATATTTCCTTTGTCACCATAGGCTTCAATGCACTCCCAAATATCCTGTTGCAAATTCCTTGAAAACAGTGTTATCAAACTACTCAATGAAAAGATCAGTATAACACAGTGAGATGAGTTCACACATCACACAGGACTTTCTCAGAAAGCTTCTATCTACATTTTATCTGAGAATTTCCTTTTCAACATAGGCTTCAATGTGATCCTAAATATCCCTTCTCAGATTACCCAAAAACAGTGCTACAAAACGGATCCATGAAAAGAATCGTGTACCTCTGTGTGATGAATAAACACATCACAAAGCAGTTTCTCAGAAAGCTTCTTTCTAGTTTTTATATGAGGATATTTCCTTTGAAACCATAAGCCTAAATGTGCTTCGAAATATACAACGGTAGATTCCATGAAAACAGTGTAAGTAAACTGCTCCATGAGAACTAAGGTGTAATTCTCTGAGATGAATTCATACATCACAAAGCGGTTTCTCAGAAAGTTTCTTTCTAGTTTTCATCTGAGTACATTTACTTTTACACCATAGGTTTCAATGCCATCCACAATATCCACTCTCAGATTCCCCAAAAACAGTGCTACCAAACTGGTCCATGAAAAGAAAGGTGTAACTCTGTGAGATAAATTGAAACATCACAAAGCAGTTTCTCAGAAAGCTTCTTTCTAATTTTTATCTGAGGATATTTCCTTTGTCACCCTAGGCATCAATGTGATCCAAAATATCCCTTCTAAGATTCCCCAAGAACAGTACCACCAAACTACTCTATGAAAAGAATCGAGTAACTCTGTGAGATGAATTTACAAATCACAAAGCAGTTTCTCAGAAAGTTTTTTCCAGTTTTATCTGAGGATATTTCATTATACACCATAGGCCTCAATGTGTTCCCAAATATCCGTTTGTAGATACCACGAAAATAGTGTTAGCAAAGTGCTCCATGAAAAGAAAGGTGCAAATCTTCGAGATGAATTCACACATCACAAAGCAGTTTCTCAGAATGATTCTTTCTAGTTTTAATCTGAGGATATTTCCTTTTTCACCACAGCCCTCAAAGCGATCCAAGACATCACTTGTCAGATTCCCCAAATACAGATCTATCAAACTGATCCATGAAAATAATTGTGTAACCCTGTGCAATGAATTCACAAATCAAAAAGCAGTTTCTCAGAATGTTTCTTTGTAGTTTTTGTCTGAGGATACTTACTTTTTCAAAATAAGTTTCAAAGCTCTCCGAAGTTTCTCATCATAGATTCCAACAAAGCAGTATTAGTAAACTGATCAATGAAAAGAACAGTGTAACTCTGTGAGTTGAATTCACCCATCAAGAAGCAGTTTCTCAGAAATCTTTTTTTTTCTATGGGTATATTTCCTTTGTTGTCCTAGGCTTCAGTGCACTCCAAAGCATCCTATTGCAGACTATATGAAAACGGTGTTATCAAGTAGCTCAAATAAAAGTACTTTTAGCTCTGTGAGATGAATTCACCCATCAAAAAGAAGTTTCTCAGAAAGCTTCCTTCTAGTTTTTATCTGAGGATATTTCCTTTTTCACCATATATCTCAATGTGCTCCCAAATAACCCTTTGCAGATTCCACAAAAACAGTGTTAGCAAACTGCCCCATGAAAAGAAAGGTGTAACTATGTGAGATGAATTCATGCATCACAAAGAACTTTCTCAGAAAGCTTCTTACTAGTTTTTATCTGAAGATATTTCCTTAGTCCCCATATTGTTCAATCCAAATTATCCCTTCTCAGATTCCCCAGAAACTGCTACCAACCTGATCTATGAAAATAATCATGTAACTCAGTGAGAAGAACTAACACATCACAAAGCAGTTTCTCAGAAAGTTCTTCCTAGAGTGTATATGAGTATATTTCCTTTTTCACAATAAGCTTCAATGCGCTCTGAAATATGCCATTGCCAATTTCAAAAAAACAGTGTTAGCAAATTGCTCAGTGAAAAAACAATGTAACTCTGTGAGATGAATTCACACATCACAAAGCAGTTTCTCAAAAAGCATCTTTCTAATTTTTATCTGAAGATATTTCCTTTTTCTCTATAGGCCTCATGGCACTCCCAGATATCCCTTTGGAGATTCCATGAAAACAGTGTTAGTAAACTGCTCCATGAAAAGAAAGGTGTTACTCTGTGAGAGGAATTCACACATCACAAAGCAGTTTCCCAGAAAGATTCTTTCTAGTTTTTATCTGAGGATATTTTCTTATTCTCCATATTCTTCAAAGCAATCCATAATGTCCCTTGTCAGTTTACCCAAAAACAGTGCTACTAAATTGATCCATGAAAGGAGTCATGTAAGTCAGTGACATAACACATCACAAAGCAGTTTCTCAGAAAGCTTCTCCCTAGTTTTTATATGAAGATATTTCTTTGTCACCATAAATTTCAATGCACTCTGAAATATCCCATTGCAGATTCCAAGAAAACAATGTTAACAAGTTGCTAAATGAAAGAAACAGTGTACTTCTGTGAAATAAATTCATACATGACAAAGCACTTTCTTATAAAGCTTCTTTCTAGTTATTATCTGCAGATATTTCCTTTTTCACCATTGGCCTCAATGCACTCCTGAATACCCCATCGCAGTTTCCAAAAAAGTGTTAGTAAAACTTCTCAATGAAAATAATGGTGTAACTCTGTGAGATGAATTCACACATCACAAAGAACTTTCTCAGAAAGTTTCTTTCTAGATTTTATCTGAAGATATTTCCTTGGTCACCATAGACTTCAAGGCAATCCAAAATATCACTTCTCAGATTCCCCAAAAACAGTGCTATCATACTGCTCCATAAAAAGTATTGTGTATCTCTGTGAGATGAATTCACAAATAACAAATAAGTTTCTCAGAAAGTTTCATTCAAGTTTTTATGTGAGGATATTTCTTTTTTTACTATGGACCACCATGTGCTCCCAAATATGACTTTGCAGATTCCACAAAAACAGTGTTAACAAACTGCTCCATGAAAAAAGGTGTAACTCTGTGAGATGATTTCACACATCACAAAGAATTTTCTTATAAAGCTTCTTTCTAGTTTTTATCTGAGGATATTTCCTCTGTCAACATAGGCTTCAATGTGATCCAAAATATCCTTTCTCCAATTCCCCAAAAACAGTGCTACCAAAGTGATCCATGAAAAGAATCATAAAAATCTGTGAAATGAATTAACAAATCACAAAGTAGCTTCTGAGAAAGCTTCTTTCTAATTCTTATCTGAGGTTATTTCCTTTGTCACCATAGGCTTCAATGCAATACAAAATATCCCTTCTCAGATTCCACAAAAACAGTGCTACCACACTGCTCATGAAAAGAAGCATGTAACTCTGCCTGACGAATTAACACAACTCAAAGTGGTTTCTCAGAAAGCTTTCTTCTAGTTTTTATCTGAGGATATTTAATTTTTCACCATAGACCTCAAAGCACTCCCATATATCCCTTTGCAGACATCACGAAAACAGTGTTAGGAGATTCCTCAATGAAAAGAACAGTGTAACTGTATGAGATCAATTCACACCTCACAAAACAGTTTCTCAAACAGCTTCTTCGTAGTTTTTATCTGAGAGTATTTAGTTTTTCACCATAGGCCTCAATGCACTCCCAAATATCCCTTTGCAGATTCCACAAAAACAGTGTTAGCAAACTGCTCCATCAAAAAAAAAAATGTAATTCTGTGAAATGAATTCACATATCACAAAGAATTTTCTCTGAAAGCTTCTTTCTAGTCATTATCTGAGGATATTTCCTTTTTTACCATAGGCTTCAAGGTGAAACAAAATATACCTTCTCATAAATCCCAAAAACAGCACTACCAAATTGATCCATGAAAAAATTCATGTAACTCTGTGAGATGAATTAACACATCACAAAGTGATTTCTCAGAAAGCTTCTTTCTACTTTATCTATGAGGATATTTCCTCTGTTACCATGAGCTTCAATGGCTCTGAAATATCCCATTTCAGATTCCAAGAAAACAGTGTTAGCAACTGCTCACTGAGAAAGAACATGCGGCACTGTGAGATGAATTCACACACCACGAAGCAGATGCTCAGAAAGCTGCTTTCTAGTTTTTATCTGATGATATTTTCTTTTTAATCATACACTTCAATGTGATCCAAAATATACCTTCTGAGATTCCGCAAAAACAGAGCTACAAACCTGCTGCATGAAAAGAAACATGTAACTCTGTGAGATGAATTCACAAATCACAAAGCAGTTTCTCAGAAAGCTTCTTTCTAGTTTTTGTTTGAGGATGTGTCCTTTGTCACCATAAGCTTCAATGCCGTCTGAAATATCCCATTGCAGATTCCTTGAAAACAGGATTAAGAAACTGCTCAATGAAAAGTGCAGTGTAACTCTGTGAGATGAATTCACACATGACAAAGCAGTTTCTCAGCGAGCTTCTTCCTAGTTTTTATCTGAGGATATTTCCTTTGTCACAATAGGTTTCAAAACGATCCTAAATATTCCTTCTCAGATTCCCCCAAAACAGTGATACCAAACTGCTCCATTAAGGAATTCATGTAAATCTGTGAAATGGATTCATAAATCAGAAAGCAGTATCTCAGAAAGATTCTTTCTAGTTTTTGTCTGAGGATATACCCTCTGTCACCAAAAGCTTGAATTCACTCTGAAATATCCCATTGCAGATTTCATGAAAACAGTGTTAAGAAACTGCTGAATGAAAAGTACAATGCAACACTGTGAGATGAATTCACACATCACAAAGCAATTTCTCAGAATGCTTCTCTCTAATTTTTATATGAGAGAGTTTCCTTCATCGAAATAAGCCTCAATGCACTTGAAATATCCCATTGCAAATACCAATAAAATAGTTTTAGCAAACTGCTCAATGCAAAGAACAGCATAACTCTGTGTGAGATGAATTCACACATCTAAAAGCAGATTCTTAGAAAGCTACTTTGTAGTTTTTATATGAGGGTATTTCCTTTGTCATCTTGAGGTTAAAATGTGCTCCAAAATATCCCATTGCAGATTCCAAGAAAGCAGTGTTAGCAAACTGATCAATGAAAAGAACAGTGTAACTGTTTGAGATTAATTCACACATCACAAACCATGTTCTCAGAAAGCTTCTTTCTAGTTTTTATCTGAGGATATATAGTTTTTCATGTTAGGCCCCAATGCACTCCCAAATATGCCTTTGCAGTTTATATGAAAACAGTGTTATCAAACAGCTCAAAGAAAATAACTGTGTAACTCTGTAAGATGAATTCACACATCAAAAAGCAGTTTCTCAGAAAGATTCTTTCTAATTTTTATCTGAGGATATTTCCTTTGTCACCCTAGGCTTCAATGAGATCAAAAATATCCCTTTCAGATACACCAAAAATAGTGCTATCAGACTGATCCATGAAAAGAATCATGTAACTCTGTGAGAAGAATTGACAAATCACAAAGCAGTTTCTCAAAAGCTTCTTTCTTCTTTTTGTCTGAGGATATTTCTTTTGTCACCATAAGCTCCAATGTGCTCCAAAATATCCCATTGCAGATTGCATGAAAACAGTTTTAGCAAACTGCTCAATGAAAAGAAGAGTGTAATTCTGTGAGATGAACTCACACATCCGAAAGCAGTTTCTCAAAAAGCTTCTCAATCGTTTTTATCTTAGGATATTTCCTTTTTCACCATAGGCATCAATACACTCCCATATATCCCATTTGCACATTCCACTAAAAGAGTGTTATCCAAGAGCTCAATGCAAAGAATTGTGAAACTCTGTGAGAGGAATTAACACATCACAAAGCAGTTTCTCAGAAAGCTTCTTTTGGTTTTTATCTGGGGATATTTCCCTTTTCACCATAAGCTTCAATGCACTCCAACAATCCCAGTGCAGATTCCAAGAAAATAGTGTTAACAAACTGCTCAACAAAAAGAATGGTGTAACTCTGTGAGATGAATTCTCGTGTCACAAAGTAATTTCTCAGAAAGTTTCTTTCTAGTTTTTATTGAGGATATTTCCTTTACCACTATAGATCTCAATGCACTCCCAAATATCCCTTTGCAGATTCCACAAAAACAGTGTAAGTAAACCTCTCCATGAAAGAAAGGTTTAGCTCTATGAGATAAGTTCGCACATCACAAGAAGTTTCTCAGAAGTGTTCTTTGTAGTTTTCTTCTGAGGATATTTATTTTGTCACTATAGACTTTAATGTGATCCAAAGTATCCCTTCTCAGATTCCCCAAAAACAATGGTACCAAACTGTTCCATGAAAAGAATCCTGAAACTCTGTGAGAAGAATTCACAAAGCAGTTTCTCAGAAAGCTTCTTTCTAGTTCTTAACTGAGGATATTTCCTTTGTCACCATAAGCTACAATGCACTCTGAAATATTCCAGTGTAGATTGCAAGAAAACAGTATTAATAAACTTCTCAATGAAAAGAACAGTGTAACTCTGTGAGATGAATTCACACATCACAAAGCAGTTTCCCAGAAAGCTTCTTTCGGGTTTATATCTGAGCATATTTCCTTTTCCAACATAGGCCTCAATGCACTCCCAAATATCCCTTTGCAGATTCCATGAAAACAGTGTTAACACACTATTCCATGGAAAGAAAGGTGTAACTCTGTGAGGTGAATTGACACATCACAAAGAAGCTTCTCAGAATGCTTCTTTCTAGTTTTTATCTCAGTATATTTCCTTTGTCACCATAAGCTTCAATGCAATCCAAAATATCCCTTCTGAGATTCCACAAAAACAGTGCTACCAAACTACTTCATGAAAGGTAAGGTGTAACTCTGTGAGATAAATTCACAAATCAAAAAGCAGTTTCTCAGAAAACTTGTTTTAGGTTTTTATCTGGGGATGTCTTTTGTCGCCATAGGCTTCAATGTGCTCCAAAATACCCCATCACAATTTCTATGAAAACAGTGTTATCAAACCGATTAATGAAAAGAACGGTGTAACTCTGTGAGTTGAATTCCCACATTACAAAGTAGTTTCTCAGAAAGCTTCTTTCTAGTTTTTATCTGAGGATATTTAGTTTTTCACCATAGGCCTCAAGGTGCTCTGAAATATTACTTTGCAGATTCCACGAAAACAGTATTAACAAATGACTCCATGAAAAGAAAGTTGTAACTCTGTGAGGTAAGTTCACACATCACAAAGAACTTTCTCAGAAAACTTCTTTCTAGTTTTAATCTGAGGATATTTACTTTGTCACTGTAGGCTTCAATGCGATCCAAAATATCCCTTCTCAGTTTCCCCAAAATCAGTGCCACCAAACTGCTCCAAGAAAGG
The DNA here is from genome assembly GCF_043159975.1 of Macaca nemestrina. Taxonomy (NCBI): domain Eukaryota; kingdom Metazoa; phylum Chordata; class Mammalia; order Primates; family Cercopithecidae; genus Macaca; species Macaca nemestrina. The sequence continues at coordinate 32,852,895 of NC_092142.1, read as the reverse complement.
AATCGTGTAACACTGTGAGATGAATTAACACATCACAAAGCATTTCCTCAGAAAACTTCTTCTAGTTTATGTATGAGGATATTTCTTTCATAACTGAAAGCTTCAATGCACTCCAAATTATCCTGTTGCACATTCCACAAAAACTGTGTTCCCAAACTGCTCTATCAGAAGTACTGTGTAACTCATTGAGATGAATTAACACATCAGAAAGCCATTTCTCAGAAAACTTCTTTCTAGTTTTTATCTGAGGATATTTACTTTTCCACCATAGGCCTCAATGCGCTCCCAAATATCCCTTTTCAGATTCCGCAATAAAAGTGTTAGTAAACTGCAACATGGAAAGAAAGGTGTCACTCTGTGAAGTGAATTCACACATCACAAAGAAGTTTCTCAGAAAGCTTTTATCTAGTTTTCATCTGAGTATATATCCTTTGTCACCATAAGCTTCAAAGACATCCCAAATATCCCTTCTCAGATTCCCCCAAAACAGTGCTACCATACTGCTCCATGAAAAGGAAGGTGTAACTCTGTGAGATGAATTCAAAAATCATCTAGTAGATTCTCAGAAAGTTTATTTCTGGTTTTTGTCTGAGGATATTTCTGTTGTCGCCATAAGCTTCAATGCAATCAGAAATATCCCATTGCTGATACCAAGAAAACAGCATTAGCAAACTGCTCAATGAAAAGAACAGTGTAACTCTGTGAGATCAGTTCACACATCACAAAGCAGTCCCTCAGTAAGCTTCTTTTTGACTTTTGTCTGAGGATATTTCCTTTGTCAGCATAGGTTTCATTGAGCTCCCAAATATTCTGTTGCAGTTTCCAGTAAGATGGTGTTATCAAATTGATCAATGAAAAGAACCATGTACATCTGGGAGATGAATTCACACATCATGAAGAACTTTCTCAGAAAGCTTCTTTCCAGTTTTTATCTGAGGATATTTCCTTTGTTACCTTAGGTTTCCATGCAATCCAAAAAACCCGTCTCAGATTCCCCAAAAACAGGGCTACCAAACTGATCCATGAAAAATCGTGTAACTCTATGAGATGAATTCACAAATCACAAAGCAGTTTCTCAGAAAGCTTCTTTCTAGTTTTTACCTGAGGATGCTTCCTTTTTCACGATAGGCCTCAAAACGCTCTCAAATATCCCTTTGCAGATTCCACAACAACAGTGTGAGCAAACTGCTCCATGAAAAGAAAGCTTCTTCCTAGTTTTTATCTGAGGATATTTCCCTTGTCACCATAGTCTTGAATGGGATGCAAAATATCCCTTCTCGGAATCCCCAAAAACAGTGCTACTGAACTGCTGCATGAAAAGAATCGTGTAACTCTGTGAAATGAATTCACAAATCACAAAGCAGTTTCTCTGAAGGTTTCTCTCTAGTTTTTGTCTGATGATATTTCCTTTGTCACCATAAGCTTCAATGCACTCTGAAATATCTGATTGCAGATTTCAAGAAAACAGTGTTAAGAAACTGCTGAATGAAAAGGACAGTGTAATCCAGTGTGATGAATTCACACATCACAAAGCAGTTTCTCATAAAACTTCTTTGTACCTTTTATCTGAGGATATTTCCTTTTACACCATAGGCCTCAATGCGCTCCCAAGTATCCCTTTGCAGATTCCATGAAAACACTGTTAGGAAACTGCTAAATGAAAAGAAAGGTGTAAATTGGTGATATGAATTCACACATCACAAAGAACTTTCTCAGGAAGCTTCTTTCTAGTTTTTATCAGAGGATAATTCCTCAGGCTTCAGGCGATCCAAAATATCCCTTCTCAGATTATCCAAAAGCAGTACACTCAAACTGAACTATGAAAAGGATCATGTATCTCTGTGAGATGAATTCACAAATTACAAAGCAGTTTCTTCGAAAGTTTTTTCTACTTTTTGTCTGAGGATATTTCCTTTTTCACAGTAAGCTTCAATGTGCTCTGAAATTTCCCACTGTGGATTCCAAGAAAACAGTGTGAGTAAACTGCTCAGTGAAAAGAACAGTGTAACTCTTTGAGTTGAATTCACACGTCACAGATCAGTTTCTCAGAAAGCTTTTTTTAGTTTTTCTATGAGGATATTTCCTTTGTCACCATAGGCTTCAATGCGCTCCCAAATATCCTTTGCAGATTCCATGAAAGCAGTGTTATCAAATGGCTCAATGAAAAGAATGGTGTAACATTGCAAGATGAATTCACACATCACAAAGAAGTTTGTCAGAAAACTTCTATCTAGTTTTTATCTTAGGATATTTCCTTTTTCACTATAGGCCTCACTGCGCTCCCAAATATCCCTTTGGAGATTCCACAAAAACAGTGTTAGCAAACTGCACCTTGAAAAGAAAGGTGTAACTCTGTGAGATGAATTCACAAATCACAAAGAAACTTCTCAGAAAGCTTCTTTCCTGTTTTTAATCTGTGGATATTTCCTTTTTCACCACAGGCCTCAGTGGGCTCCGAAATATCACTTTAAAGATTCCACGAAAAGAGTGTTAGCAATCAGCTCCATGAAAAAAAGAGGTGTAACTCGCTGAGATGAATTCACACATCACAAAGGACTTTCTCAGAAAGCTTCTCTCTACTTTTTATCTGAGGATATTTTCGCTGTCACCATAGGCTTCAATGCGATCCAAAATATCCCTTCAAAATTTCCCCAGAAAAAGTGCTATCAAACTGATTCATGGAAAGAATCATGTAACTCTGTGAGATGAATTCACAATGCAGTTTCTCAAAATGTTTCTTTTTAGCTTTTGCCTGTGGATATTTACTTTTTGACAATAAATTTCACAGCACTCCAAAATATCCTCTCGTAGATCCAGGAATACAGTGTTAACACACTGCTCAATGAAAAGAACAGTGTAACACTGTGAGTTGAATTCCCACATCACAAAGCAGCTTCTCAGAAAGTTTCTTTTTGGTTTTTCTATGGGGATATGTCTTTTGCCAAAATAGGCTCAATGCACTCTCAAATATCCTATAGGAGACTCCACGAAAACCATGTTATCAAACGGCTCAAAGAAAAGAACAGTGTAGCTCTGTGAGATGAATTCACCATCACAAAGCAGTTTCTCAGAAAGCTTCTTTCTAGTTTTTATCTGACAATATTTCCTTTTTCAACATAGGCCTCAATGTGCTCACAAATATCACTATGCAGATTCCACGAAAACAGTGTTAGCAAACTCTCCACAAAAGGAAAGGTGTAACTCTGTGAGATGAATTCACACATCACAAAGAACTTTCTCAGGAAGCTTCTTTCTTGATTTTGTCTGAGGATATTACCTTTATCACCATATGCATCCAATGTGATCCAAAATATCCCTTACCAGATTTCCCAAAAACAGAGACGTCAAACTGATCCATGAAAAAAATCATGTAACACTGTGTGATGAATTCATAAATCACAGAACAGTTTCTCAGAATGTTTCTTTCTGGTTTTTTTCTGGGGATATTTACTTTTTCACAATAAGCTTCAATGCTTTCCAAAGTATCCGATCATAAATTCCAAGAAAACAGTGTTAGGAAACAACTCAATGAAAAGAAGAGAGTACCTCTGGAGTTGAATTCAAACATCACAAAGCAGTTGCTCAGAAAGCTTCTTTTTGGTTTTTCTATGGTCATGTTTCGTTTGTCACCATAGGCTTCAATGCACTCAGAAATATCCTTTTGCAGACTCCATGAAAACACTGTTTTCAAAAGTCTTAAAGGAAAAAATGGTTTCGCTCTGTGAGATGAATTCACTCATCACAAAGCAGTTTCTCAGAAAGCTTCTTTCTGGATGTAATCTGAGGATATTTCCTTTTTCACCATAGGCCTTGAAACACTCTCAGATATCCCCTTGCAGATTCCACGAAAACAGTGTTAGCAAACTGCTCCATGAAAAGAAAGGTGTAACTCTGTGAGATGAATTTATACATCACAAAGCAGTTTCTCCCAAAGCTTGTTTCTAGTTTTTTTCTGAGGATATTTCCTTTGACACCATAGGCTTCAATGCGATCCAAAATATCCCTCCTCAGATTTCTCAAAAAGCCTCTTTCTAGTTTTTGTCTGCACATATTTAATTTTAACAATAGGCTTCAATGTGCTCCGAAATATGCCGAGCAGATCCCAAGAAAACAGTGTTAGCAAATTGCTCAAGGAAAAGAATAGTGTAACTCTGTGAGATGAATTCATACATCACTAAGCATTTTCTCAGAAAGCTTCTTTCTCACTTTTCTATAAGGATAGCTACTTTTTCACTATGGTCCTCAATGCGTTCACAAATATCCCTTTGCAGATTCCACGAAAACTGTGTTAGCAAAATGCTCCATGAAAAGAAAGATGTATCTCTATGAGGTGAATTCACGCATCACAAAGAAATTTCTCATAAAGCTTCCATCTAGTTTTTATCTGAGGATATTTCCTTAGTCACCTTAGTCTTCAATGCAATCCAAAATATCCTTTCTCAGATTCCACAAAAACCGTGCTACCAAAGTACTCCATGAAAAGAATTGTGTGACTCTGTGAGATGAATTCACAAATCATAAAGCAATTTCTCACAAAGCTTCTTTTCAGTTTTTATCTGAGGATATTTCCTCAGTCACCATAGGCTTCAAAGTGATCCAAAATATCCCTTTTCAGTCTCCCCTGAAACAGTGCTATCAAACTGATACATGAAAGAGATTCTGTTACTCTGGGAGATGAATTCACAAATCACAAAGGAGTTTCTCAGAAAATTTCCTTCTTTATTTGTCTGAGGATATTTCCTTAGTCACAATAAGCTTCAATGCACTCCGAAATATTCCATTGCACATTCCAAGAAAACTGTCAGCAAACTCCTCAATGAAAAGAATGATGTAACTCTATGAGTTGAATTCACACATCACAAAGCAGTTTCTCAGAAAGATTCTTTTTGGTTTTTCTATTAGGATATTTTCTTTGTCACCATAAGCTTCAATGTGCTCCCAAATATCCTATTACAGATTCCAAGAAAACAGTGTTATCATACCGCTCAATGAAAAGAACGTTGAAACTCTGTGAGATGATTTCACACATCACAAAGCAGTCTCTAGAAAGCTTCTTTTTGTTTTTTTTTTTGGGGATATTTCCTTTGTCACCATAGGCTTCAATGAGCTCCCAAATATCCTGTTGCAGTTTGAGGAAGACAGTGTTATCAAACTACTCAATGAAAAAAACAGCCTACATCTCTACATCTGTGAGATAAATTCACATATCACAAAGAACTTTCTGAGAAAGTTTCTTTGTAGTTTTGGTTTGAGGATTTTCCTTCGTCACCACAGGCTTCAATGCAATCCAAAATAGCCCTTCTCAGATTCTCGAAAAATAGGGCTACGCAACTGATCCATGAAAACAATCGTGTAACTATATGAGATGAATTCACGAATCACCAAACAGTTTCTAAGGAAAATTTTTTCCAGGTTTTATCTGAGGATATTCCCTTTTTCACCATGGGCTTAATTGTGCTCCCAAATACCCTATTGCATGTTCCATGAAAACAATGTTATCAAACTGCTCAATGAAAAGTACGGTGTAATTCTGTGAGATGAATTAACATATCACAAAGCAGTTTCTCAGAAAGTATCTTTCTAGTTTTTATCTGAGGGCATTTCCTTTTTCACCCTAGGCCTCAAAGCTCTTCCAAATAGCCCTTTGCAGATTCCACGACAACAGTGTTAGCAGACTGCTCAATGGAAAGAAAGGTGTAAGTCTGTGAGATGAATTCACACACCACAAAGCAGTTTCTCAGCAAGCTTCTTTCTAGTTTTTTTCAGAGGATACTCCCGTTTTCACCATAGGCCTCAATATGTTCCCAAATATTCCTTGCAGATTCCACAAATACAGGGTTAGCAAATTACTGCATGAAAAGAAAGCTGTAACTCTGAGAGATGAATTCACACATCACAAAGCAGTTTTTCAGAAAGCTTCTTCTAGTTTTTATCTGAGGATAATGTTTTTTTCACCAAAGGCCTCAATGCGCTCCCAAATATCCCTTTGCAGATTCCACAAAAAGAGAGTTAGCAAACTGCTCCATGGAAAGAACAGTGTAATTCTGTGAGATGAACTCACACATCACAGAGAACGTTCTCAGAAATCTTATTTCTAGTTTTTATCTGAGGATATTCCCTATGTCACCATAAGCTTAAATGTGCTCCAAAATATCCCATTGCAGATTCCAAGAAAACAGTTTTATCAAACTGCTCAATGAAAGGAACAATGTAACACTGTGAGATGAATTCACATTCCACAAAGCAGTTTCTCAAAGTTTCTTTCTAGATTTTATCTGAGCATATTTCCTTTTTCCTCATAGGCCCCAATACACCCCATATATCCCTTTGAAAATTCCATGAAAACAGTGTTAGCAACTGCTCAACAAAAAGAACGTTGTAATTCTGTGAGGTGAATTCATACGTCACAAAGAAGGTTCTCAGAAAGGTTCTTTTTGGTTTTTTATCTGAGGATATTTCTTTTGTCACCAAAGACTTCAATGTGCTTCTAAATATCCTATTGTAGATTTCATGAAAACAGTGTTATCTAACAACTAATTAAAAGAATGGGTAACTCTGTGAGATGAACTCACACATCACAAAGCAGTTTCCTAGAAAGTTTCTTTCTACTTTTTACCTGAGGATATTTTCTTTGTGACTATAAGTCTCAATGCACTCCCAAATATCCATTTGTAGATTACACGATAAGAGTGTTAGCAAACTGCTCCATGAAAAGAAAGGTGTAACTCTGTGAGATGAATTAACACACCACAAAGAACTTTCTCAGACAATTTTTTTCTAGTTTTCATCTGGGGATATTTCCTTTGTCACTGTAGGCTTCAATGCAATCCAAACTATCTCTTTTCAGATTCCAAATAAGAAGTGCTACCAAACTGATCCATGAAAAGAATAGTGTATATCTGTGAGTGAATTCACACATCACAAAGAAGTTTTTCAGAAACTTTCTTTCTGCTTTTTATCTGAGATTGTTTACTTTGTCACAATAGGTTTCAATGCCATTCAAAATATCCCTTCTCAGATTCCCCAAAAACAGTACTACCAAACTTCTCCATGAAAAGAATCGTGTAACTCTGTGAGATGAATTAACACATCAGAAATGGTTTCTCAGAGAGCTTCTTTCTACTTTTTCTATGAGGATATTTCCTATGGCACCATAAACTTCAATTCACTCCAACATATCAAACTGCATATTCAAAGAAAACCGTTTTCACAAACTATTCAATGAAAAGGTCAGTGTGAAACTGTGAGATGAATTCAAACATTACAAACGAGGTTTTCAGAAAGCTTCTTTCTAGTTTTTATCTGAGGATACTTCCTATTTCACCATAGGCCTAAATACGCTCCCAAATATTGATTTGCAGATATCACAAAGATAGCGTTAGCAAACTGCTCCATGGAAAGAAAGGTGTAACTGTGAGATGACTTCACACGTCACAAAAAACTTTCTCAGAAACGTTGTTTCTTGTTTTTATCTGAAGATATTTCCTTTTTCACCATAGACCTCAATATGCTCCAAATATCCCTTTGCAGATTCCAAGAAAACAGTGTAAGTAAACTGCTCCATGAAAAGTAAGGTGTAACTGTGGGATGAATTCACCCATCCAACGAAGTTTCTCAGAAAGCTTCTTTCTAGTGTTTATCTGAGGATATTTCCTTTGTCACCATAGGCTTCATGCAATCCAAAATATCCCCTCCAGTTACCCCAAAAACAGTGCTATCGAACTAACCCATGAAAAGAATCATGTAACTCTGTGAGAAGAATTCACACATCACAAAGCAGTTTCTCAGAAAGCTTCTTTCTTCTTTTTGTCTGAGGATATTTCCTTTTCACCATAAGCTTCAATGTGCTCTGAAATATTCCTTTGTAGATTCCATGATAACTGTGTTCCCAAACTGCTCAATTAGAAGTACTGTGTAACTCATTGAGATGAATTAACACATCAGAAAGCCGTTTCTCATAAAGCTTCTTTCTAGTTTTTATCTGAGGATATTTCTTTTTTCACCATAGGCCTCAATGAGCTCCCAAATATCCCTTTTAGGATTCCACGAAAACAGTGTAAGCAAACTGCTCCAAAGCAAGAAAGGTGTAACTCTGTGAAATGAATTCACACATCACAAATAACTTTCCAAGAAAATTTATTTATAGTTTTTATCTGAGGATATTTCCTTTGTCACCTTAGGCTTTAATGCAATCCAAAATATCCCTTCTCAGATTCCCCAGAAAAACTGCTACCAAACTGCTGCATGAAATGAACCGTGTAAGATTATGAGATGAATTCATAAATCAGAAAGTAGTTTCTCAGAAAGCTTCTTTCTGTTTTATGTCTCAGGATATTTCCTTCGTCACAATAACCTTCAATGTTCTCCAAAATATCCCATTACAGATTCCAAGAGAGCAGTGTTAGCAAACTGATGAATGAAAAGAATAGTGTAACTCTGTGAGGTGAATTCACACATCACAAAGCAGTTTCTCAGAAATCTTCTTTTTGGTTTTTTTATGAAGATATTTCCTTTGTCATCATAGGTTGCAGTGTGCTCCCTAATATTCTATTGCAGATTCCATGAAAACAGTGTTACCAAACTGATACATGATAAGAAAAGTTTAACTCTGTGAGATAAATTCACACATCACAAAGAACTTTCTCAGAAAGCTTCTTTCTAGTTTTTATCTGAGGATATTTTCTTTGTCACCATTTGCTTCAAAGTGATCCAAAATATCCTCTCTCAGATTCCACAAAAACAGTGCTACCAAACAGTTCCATGGAAATAATGGTGTAATTCTGAGAGATGAATTGACACATAACAAAGTAGTTTCTCAGAAAGCTTCTTTCTAATTTTTAACTGAGATATTTCTTTTTTCACCATATTCCTCCATGTTCTCCAGAATATCCCATTGCAGATTCCGGGAAAAATGTGTTAGCAAACTTCTCAATGAAGGCAATGGTGTAACACTGTGAGGTGAATTGACACATTACAAAGCAGTTTCACAGAAAGATTCTTTTTCGTTTTTATCTGAGGATATTTGCTTTATCACAATAGACATCTAGGTGATCCCAAATATCCTATTGCTGATTCCAACGAAACAGGGTTATAAAACTGCTCAAAAATAACAACAGTGTAACTCTGTGAGATGAATTCACGTATTACAAAGCAATTTCTCAGAAATCTTCTTTCTCGTTTTAATCTGAGGATATTTCCTTTTTCATTATAGGCCTCAAAGCACTCACAAATATCCCTTTGCAGATTCCATAAAAACAGTGTTAGCAAGCTGCTCCATGAAAAGAAAGGTGTTACTCTGTGAGATGAGTGCATACTCAAAAAAAAAATCTTCTAAAAAAGCTGATTTCTACTTTTTGTCTGAGGATAATTCCTTTGTCAACATAGGCTTCAATGCGATCGAAAATATTCTTTCTGTGATTCCCCACAAACAGTGCTACAAAACTCCTCCTTGAAAGGGATCGTGTAACTGTGTGAGATGAATTCACAAATCACAAAGCAGTTTCTCATAAACCTTCTTTCTAGTTTTTGTTTGAGGATAGTTCCTTTGTCACCCTAATCTTCAATGATCTCTGAAATATCCCATTGCATATTCCAAGAAAACAGTGTTAGCCAACTGCTCAATGATAGGAATGGTCGTAACTCTGTGAGGTGAATTCACACAACACAAAGCAGTTTCTCAGAACTTTTCTTTCTAGTTTTTATCTGAGGATATTTCCTTTTTCACTGTAGGCACTATGCATTCCCAAATATCCCCTTGCAGATTCCAGGAATACAATCATAGCAAACCACTCCATGAATAGAAAGGTGTAACTCCATGAGATGAATTAAAACATCACAAAGAACTTTCTCAGAAAGCTTCTTTCCCATTTTTATCAGAGGATATTTCTTTTGTCAAAATTGGCTTGAATGAGATCAAAAATATTCCTCTCAGATTCCCCAAAAACATTGCTACCAAACTGTTCCATGAAAAGAATCATATAACTCTGTAAGATGAATTAACACATCACAAAGCAGTTTCTCAGAAAGCTTCTTTCTAGTTGTTTTATGAGCCCATTTCCTTTACAACCATAGGCTTCAATGTGCTCCAAAGTATCCCTTCTCAAACACCACAAAATCAGTGATGCCAAAGTGCTCCTTCAACAGAAACGTTTAGCTCTATGAGATGAATACCTGTATCACAAAGAGGTTTCTCAGAAAGCTTCTCTCCTGTTTTTACCTGAAGGTATTTCCTTTATCGCCATTGGACTCCTTGTGCTCCTGAATGTCCCTTTGCAGAGTACCCAAAGCAGTGTTACCAAACTGCTCAATGAAAAGAAAGGTGTAACTCTGTGGGATGAATTCACCCATAACAAAGTAGTTTCTCAGAAAGCTTCTTTCTGGTTAAAATCTAAGGATACTTCCTTTTTCACCATAATCTTCATTGTGCTCCCAAGTATCTTTTCTCGCATACCACAAAAACAGTGTTGCCGGACTGCTCATTCAACAAAAAGTTTAAACACTATGAGATGAATACAAACATCACAAAACCGTTTCTTGAAAAGCTTCTCTCCAGTTTTTATCTGAAGTTATTTCCTTTTTCACCGTAGGACTCTACGAGCTCCCGAATATCGCTTTGCAGATTCCACAAAAACAGTGCTACCAATGTGCTCAAAGAAAACAAAGATTTAACTCGGTGTGATGAAATCACCCATCACAAAGAAATTTCTCAGAAAGCTTCTATCTAGTTTTTATCTCAGGATATTTCATTATCCACCATCAGCTTCATGTGCTCCGAAAGATTCCTTTTAAGACAGCACAAAAACAGTGCTACCAAACTGATCCATTAAAAGAATCATGTAACCCTGTTAGATGAATTAACAAATCACAAAGGGGTTTCTCAGATAACTTCTTTCTAGTTTTTATATGAGGATATTTCCTTCGTCAACTTAGGCTTCAATGTGCTCCGATATATCCCATTGCAGATTCCAAGGAAACAGTGTTAGCAAACTGCTTAATGAAAAGGTCTCTGTAACCCTGTGAGATGAATTCACACATGACAAAGCAGTTTCCCTGAAGGTTTCTTTCTAGTTTTAATATGAGGATATTTTCTTTCTCACTACAGGTCTCAGTGCACTCCCAAATAACCCACTGCAGATTCCATATAAACAGTGTTAGTAAGCTGCTCCATGAAAAGAAAGGTGTAACTCTGTGTGATGAATTCACACATCACAAATCAGTTTCTCAGAAAAATTCTTTCTAGTTTTTATCTAAGGAAATTTTGTTTTTGCTATAGGCCTCAAATTGCTCCCAAATATTACTTTGCAGATTCCATGAAGAGTGTTAGCAAACGGATCAATGAAAGTGAAAGTGTAACTCTGTGAAACACATTCACATATCACAATGCAGTTTCTCAGAAAGCTTCTTTCTAGTTTTTAACTGAAGATATTTCCTTTTTCAATATAGTCCCCAGAGTGCTCCCAAATATTCCTTTGCAGATTCCATGAATAGAGTGTTAGCCAATTACTCCATGAAAAGAAAAGCGCAACTCTGTGAGATGAATTCACACATCACAAAGAACTTTCTCAGAAAGATTCTTTCCAGTTTTTATCTGGGAATATTTCCTTGTCACCATAGGCTTCAATGTGATCCAAAGTATCCCTTCTCAGATTCCCCAAAAGCAGTGCTACCAAAGTGATAAATTAAAAGAATCATGTAACTCTATGAGATGAATTCACACATCCAAAGGAGTTTCTCGGAAGGTTTCTTTTCGCTATTTATCTGAGGATATTTCCTTTGTCACTATGGGCTTCAATGTGATCCAAAATATCGCTTCTCAGATTCCCCAAAACCAGTACTAACCATGTGATCCATAAAAAGAATCATGTAACTCTGTGAGATGAATTCACACATCAGAAAGCAGTTTCTCAGAAACCTTCTTTCTAGTTTTTTTCTGAGGATATTTCCTTTTTCACTATAGGCCTCAAACTGCTCCCAATTATCCCTTTGCAGATCCCATGAAAAGAGTGCTATCAAACTGCTCCATGAAAAGAAAGGCACAAGTCTGTGAGATGAATTCACACATCACAAATAACTTTCTCAGAAAGCTTCTTTCCAGGTTTTATCTGAGGATATTTCTTTGTCACCATAGGCTTCAATGTGATCCAAAATATTCCTTCTCAGATTCCCCAAAAAGAGTGCTAAGAAAGTGATCCTTGAAAAAAATCATGTAACTCTTTGAGGTGAATTCACACATCCAAAGCAGTTTCTCAGAAAGCTTCTTCTTTTCGCTATTTAACTGAGGATATTTCCTTTGTCACCATAGGCTTCAATGCGATCCATAATACTTCTCAGATTTCCCAAGAACAGTGCTAATAAAGTGATCCATGATAATTATCGTTTAATTCTGTGTGATGATTTCTCACATCACAAAGCAGTTTCTCAGAAAGCTTATTTACAGTTTTTATCTAAGGATATTTCCTTTTTCACTATAGGCCTCAAGGTGCTCCCAAATATACATTTGCAGATTCCAAAAAAGAGTGTTAGCATACTGCTCCATGAAAAGAACGGTGCTACTCTGTGAGATGAATTCACACATCACAAAGAACTTTCTCAGAAAGCTTCTTTTCAGTTTTATTCTGAGGATATTCCTTGTCACCACCTTAGTCTTCAATGAGATCCAAAATAACCCTTCTCAGAATCTCCAAAAACAGTGCTAATGAAGTCATCCATGAAAAGAATCGTGTAACTCTGTGAGATGAATTCACATATGCAAAGCTGTCTCTCAGAAGGCTTTTTTTCACTATTTATCTGAGGAGATTTCCTTTGTCACAGTAGGCTTCAATGTGATCCAAAATATCCCTTCTCAGATTCCCCAAGAAAAGTGCTAACAAAGTGATCCATGAAAAGAATAGTATAACTCGATGAGATGAACTGACACATCCAAAGCAGTTTCTCAGAAAGCTTCTTTTTGGGTTTTACCATAGGTCTCAATGCGCTCCCAAATATCCCTTTGCAGATTCCACGAACACAGTGTTAGCAAACTGCTCCATGAAAAAAAGGTGTACTTTTGTTAGATGAATTCACACATCCAAAGCAGATTCTCTGAAAGCTTCTTTTTGGTTTTTATCTGAGGATATTTCCTTGTCACCATAAGCTTCAATGCAGTCCCAAATATAATAATGCAGATTTCATGAAGACAGTGTTATCAGACTGCTCATTGAAAGAACGGTGCAACTCTGTGAGATGAATTAACCTATCACCAAGCAGTTTCTCAGAAAGCTTCTGTCTACTTTTTGTCTGAGGATATCTCCTTTGTCTCCATAAGCTTCATTGAGCTAGGAAATATCCCACTGCAGATTCCAAGAAAACAGTGTTAGCAAAATGCTCAAAGAAAAGTGTAACTCTGTGAGATGCATTCACACAAAACAATGCAGTCTCCCAGAAAGCTTTTTTCTAGCTTTCATCTGAGGATATTTCCTTTTTCACCATAGGCCTCAAAGCACTGTCAAATACCACTTTGCAGATTCCATGAAAACAGTGTTAGGAAACTGCTTCCTGAAGAGACAGGTGTAACTCTGTGAGACGAATTCACACATCACAAATGTTCCTCAGAAAGCTTCTTTCTAGTTTTTATTTGAGGATATTTCATTTGTTAACATAGGCTTCAATACGATCGAAAATATCCCTTCTAAGATTGTCCAAAAATAGTGGTAACTGACTGCTCCATGAAAGGAAAGTGTAACTCTGTGAGATGAATTCACACATCAGAAAGCAGTTTCTCAGAAACCTTCTTTCTAATTTTTCTCTGAGGATATTTCCTTTGTCACCATAAGTTTCAATGCACTGTGCAATATCACTTTATGGATTCCAAGAAAACAGTGTTGGCAGATGGCTCAATGAAAATAACATTGTAACTCTGTGAGATGTAGTCACACATCACAAAGTAGTTTCTCAGAAGGTTTCCTTTTGGTTTTTGTCTGAGGATATTTCCTTTTTCACCATAGGATTCAATGTGCTCCCAAACATCCTATTGCATTTGCCATGAAAACAGTGTTAGCAAACTGCTCTATGAAAAGAACGGTGTAAATCTATGTGAAGAATTGACACATCACAAAGCTGTTTCTCAGAAAGCTTCTTTCTAGTTTTTATCTGAGGTTATTTCCTTTTTCACTATAGGCTTCAAAGTGCTCCAAAAAATTCCTTTGTAGATTCCATGAAAGGAGTGCTAACAAGGTGATCCATGAAAAGAAAGGTGTAACTCTGTGAGATGAATTCACACATCCAAAGCAGTCTCTCAGAAAGCTTCTGTTTCGTTTTTATCTGAGGATATTTCTTTTGTCCCCATAGGCTTCAATGTGTTCCCAAATATCCTAATGCAGATTGCACGAAAACAGTGTTAGCAGACTGCTCAGTGAAAACAATGGTGTAATTCTGTGAAATGAATTAATGCATCACAAACCAGTTTCTCTGAAAGCTTATTTCTAGTTTTTATCTAAGTATATTTTCTTTGCACCATAAGCTTCATTGTGCTAAGAAATGTCCCATTGCAGATTCCAAGAAAACAGTGTTAGCAATCTGCTCAATGAAAAGTGTAACTCTCTGAGATGCATTCACACATCGCAGTGCAGTTTCTCAGAGAGCTCCTTTCTAGCTATTATCTGAGAATACTTCCTTTGTCACCATAGGCTTCAATGAGCTCTGAAATATCACTTTGTAGATTCCATGAAAACAGTGTTAGCTAACTGCTTCATGAAGAGAAAGGTGTAACACTGTGAGATGAATTCACACATCACAAATAACTTTCTCAGAAAGCTTCTTTCTAGTTTTTATTTGAGGATATTTTCTTTGTCAGTGTAGGCTTCAATGTGATCCAAAATGTTCCTTCTCAGATTCCCCTAAAAGAGTGGTAGCTGATTGCTCCATTAAAGGAACGTGTAACTCTGTGAGATGAATTCACACATCAGAAAGCAGTTTCTCAGAAAGCTTCTGTCTAGTTATTGTCTGAGTATATAACCTTTGTCACCATAAGCCTGAATGCACTGTGCAATATCACTTTACGGATTCCAAGAAAACAGTGTTAGCAGACTGCTCAATGAAAATAACATTGTAACTCTGTGAGACGTATTCACACATCATGATGGAGTATATCAGAAGGCTTCTTTTTGGTTTTTATCTGAGGATATTTCCGTTATCACCATAGGCTTCAATGCACTCCCAAACATCTTACTGCATTTTCCACGAAAACAGTGTTAGCAAACTTCTGTATGAAAAGAATGGTGTAACACTGTGTGATGAATTCACACATCACAAAGCAGTTTCTCAGAAAGTTTCTAGTTTTTATCTGAGGATATGTCCTTGTCACCATAGGCTTCAATGCACTCCCAAATATCCTAATGCAGATTCTAAGATAATAGTGTTATCAGACTGCTCACTGAAAAGAGCAGTGTAACCCTGTGAGATGAATTGTCCCATCACAAAGCAGTTTCTGAGAAAGCTTCTTTCCAGTTTTTATCTGAGGATATCTCCTTTGTCACCATAAGCTCCATTGTGCTAAGAAATATCCCATTGCAGATTTCAAGAAAACAGTGTTAGCAATCTGCTTAATGAAAAGAAAAGTGTAACTCTGTGAGATACATTGACACATCACAATGCAGCTTCTCAGAAAGCTTCTTTCTAGGTTTTATGTGAGGCTATTTCCTTTTTCTCCATAGGCCTCAATGTGCTCCAAAATATCAGTTTGCAGATTCCACGAAAACAGTGTTAGCAAACTGCTTAATGAAGAGAAAGTTGTACCTCTGTGAGATGAATTCACACATCACAAAGAAGTTTCTCAGAAAACTTCTTTCTAGTTTTTATTTGAGGATATTTCCTTTGTCAGCATAGGCTTCAATGCAATCCAAACTATCCTTTCTCAGATTCCCCAAAAACAGTGGTAACAGACTGCTCCATGAAAGCAAAGTGTAACTCTGTGAGATGAATTCACACTTCAGAAAGCAGTTTCTCAGAAAGTTTTCTTTGTAGTTTTTATCTGAGGATATTTCCTTTTTCACTTAGGCCTCAAATTGCTCCCAAATATCACTTTGCAGATTCCACAAAAAGAGTGTTAGCAAAGAGCTCCTTGAAAAGAGAGGTGTAACTTTGTGAGATGAATTCACACATTACAAAGAACATTCTCAGAAAGCTCTTTCCAGTTTTTATCTGAGGATATTTGCTTGATACCACAGGCTTCGATGCAATCCAAAATATCCCTTCTCAAATTCCCCAAAAAGAGTGCTAAGAAAGTGATGCATGAAAAGAATTGTGTAACCATGTGAGATGAATTCACACATCCAAATCAGTTTCTCAGAAAGCTTCTTTTCGATATTTATCTGAGGATATTTCCTTTGTCACCATAGGCTTCAATGTGCTCCCAAATATCCTAACGCAGATTCCAGAAAAAGAGTGTTAGCAGACTGCTCAATGAGAAGAACAGTGTAACTCTGTGAGATGAATTAACCCATCACAAGGAAGTTTCACCAAAAGCATCTTTCTAGTTTTTATCTGAGGATATTTCCTTTGTCAACATTAGCTTCATTGCACTAAGAAATACCCCACTGCAGATTCCAGGAAAACAGTGTTAGCAAACTGCTCAATGAAAAGAAAAATGTATCTCGGTGAAATGAATTCACACATCACAATGGAGTTTCTCAGAAAGCTTTTTTCTAACTTTTATCTGAAGATATTTCCTTTTTCATCATAGGCCTTAATGCACTCCATAATATCACTTTGAAGATTCCAGGAAAACAGTGTTAACAAACTTCTTCATGAACAGAAATGTGTACCTCTGTGAGATGAATTCACACATCACAAAGAAGATTCTCCCAAAACTTCTTCCAGTTTTTATTTGAGGATATTTCCTTTTTCAGCATAGGCTTCAATATGATCCAAAATATCCCTTCTCAGATTCCCCAAAAACAGTGGTAATTGACTGTTCCATTAAAGAAAAGTGTAACTCTGTGAGATGGATTCACATATCACAAAGCAGTTTCTCAGAAACCTTCTTTCAAGTTTTTCTCTGAGGATATTTCCTTTGTCATCACAAGCTTCAATGCAACGTGAAATATTCCATTTCGGATTCCAAGAAAACAGTGTTAGCAGACGGCTAAATGAAAATAACATTGTAACTATGTGAGATGCATTCACACATCACAAAGCCATATCGTAGAAGGCTTCTTTACAGTTTTTATCTGAGGATATTTCCTTGTCACCATGGGCTTCAATGCACTCCCAAACATCCTATTGCATTTTCCATGAAAACCGTGTTAGCAAACTGCTGTATGAAAAGAACGGTGTAACTCTGTGTGATGAATTCACACATCACAAAGCAATTTATCAGAAAGCTTCTTTCTAGTTTTTATCTGAGGATATTCCCTTTTTCCCTATAGGCCTCAAAGTGCTCTGAAACATCCCTTTGCAGATTCCACGAAAAGAGTGCTAGCAAACTGCTCCATGAAAAGAAAGGTGTAACTCTGTGAGATCAATTCACACTATCACAAAGAACTTTCTTAGAAAGCTTCTTTCCAGTTTTTACCTGAGGATATTTCCTTGTTGGCGTAGGCGTCAATGAAATCCCAAATATCTCCCCTCAGATTCCCCAAAAACAGCGCAAACAAACTGATCCATGGAAAGAATCGTGTAAATCTGTGAGATGAATTCAAACATTCAAACCAGTTTATCAGAAAGCTTCTTTTTGGTTTTTATCTGAGGATATTTCATTTTTCCCCGAGGCTTCAATGTGCTCCCAAATATCTTAACACACATTCCAAGAGAACAGTGTTAATAGACTCCTCAATGAAGAGAACAGTGTAACTCTTTGAGCTGAATTAAGCCATCAGAAAACAGTTTCTCATAAATATTCCTTCTAGTTTTTATCTGAGGCTATTTCCTTTTTCACAATAGGCCTCAAAGTACAAATAAATATCCCTTTGCAGATTCCTCAAAAAGAGTGCTAACAAAGTGATCCATGAAAAGAAACGTGTAACTCTGTGAGATGAATTCGCACATCCAAAGCAGTCTATCAGAAAGCTTCTTTTTGGTTTTTATCTGAGGATATTTCCTTTGTCCCCATAGGCTTCAATGCACTCCCAAATAACCTAACGCAGATTCCATGAAAAGAGTGTTAGCAGACAGCTCAATGAAAACAACGATGTAACTCTGTGTGATGAATTAACGCATCACAAAGCAGTTTGCCAGAAAACTTTCTATTTTTTATCTGAGGATATTTCCCTTGTCACCATAAGCTTCATTGCACTAAGAAATGTCCCATTGCAGATTCCAAGAAAGCAGTGTTAGCAATCTGCTGAATGAAAAGTGTAACTCTGTGAGATATATTCACACATCACAATGTAGTTCCTCAGAAAGTTTCTTTCTAGTTTTTATTTGAGGATATTTCCATTTTCACCATAGGCCTCAAGGCTATCCACAATATTCCTTCTCAGAGTTCCCCAAAAAAATGCAAACAAAGTGATCCATGAAAACAATTGTGTAACTCTGTGAGATGAATTCACACATCCAAAGCAGTGTCTCAGAAATCTTCTTCTTGGTTTTTATCTGAGGATATTTCCTTTGTTCCCTAGGCTTCAATGTGCTCCCAATTATCCTAACGCAGATTCCACAAAACAGTGTTAGCAGACTCCTCAATGAAAAAAAGGGTGTAACCCTGTGAAAAATATTCACACATCAAAATACAGTTTCTCAGAAAGCATAGGCTTCAATGTGATCCAAATTATCCCTTCTCAGATTCCCCAAAAGCAGTGTTAACAGTCTGGTCCAAGAAAGGAACGTGTAACTCTGTGAGATGAATTCACACATCAGAAAACACTTTCTCAGAAACCTTCTTTCCAGTTTTTCTCTGAGGATATTTCCTTTGTCACCATAAGTTTCAAAGCACTGTGAAATATCCCTTTACAGATTCCAAGAAAACAGTGTTAGCAGACTGCTCAAAGAAAATAACATTGTAACTCTGTGAGGTGTATTCACACATCACAAAGGAGTATATCAGAAGGCTTCTTTTTGGTTTTTATCTGAGGATATTTCCTTGTCACCATGGGCTTCAATGCGTTCCTAAACATCCTATTGCATTTTCCACGAAAACAGTGTTAGCAAACTACTGTATGAAAAAAATGATGCAACCCTGTGTGAGGAATTCACACATCACAAAGACGTTTCTCAGAGAACTTCTTTCCAGATTTTATCTGAGGATATTTCCTTGTTACCGTAGGCCTCAATGTGCTCCCAAACAACCTAACACAGATTCCAGGAAAACAGTATTAGCAGACTGCACAATGAAAAGAATGGTGTAACTCTGTTAGATGAATTAACCCATCACAAAGCAGTTTCTCAAAAAGTTTCTTTGTAGTTTTCATCAGACGATATTTCCCTTGTCACTATAAACTTCATTGCGCTAAGAAAATATCCCATTGCAGATTCCAAGAAAACAGTGTTAGCAAACTGCTCAATGGAAAGAAAAGTGTATCTCTGTGAGATGCACTCATCCATCACAATGTAGTTGCTCAGAAGGCATCTTTCTAGTTTTTATATGAAGATATTTTCTTTATCACCACAGGCCTCAATGCGCTCCCAAATATCACTTTGTGGATTCCATGAAAACAGTGTTGGCAAATTGCTTCTTGAAGAGAAAGGTGTAGCTCTGTGAGATGAGTTCACACATCACAAGGAAGTTTCTCATAAAGCTTCTTTCTAGTTTTTATTTGAGGTTATTTCCTTTGTCAGCATATGCTTCAATGCAATCCAAATATCCCACCTCAGATTTCCCAAAAACAGTGCTACCAGACTGCTCCATGAAAGGAAAGTGTAACTCTGTGAGATGAATTCACACACCAGAAAGCAGTTTCTCAGAAACCTTCTTGCTAGTTTTTCTCTGATGATATTTCCTTTGTCATGATAACCTTCAATGCGCTGCAAAATATCCCTTTATGGATTCCAAGAAAACAGTGATTGTAGACTGCTCAATGAAAATAACATTGTCATTCTGTGAGATGTATTCACACATCACAAAGTAGTACCTCAGAAGGCTTCTTTTTGGTTTTTATCTGAGGATATTTCCTTGTCACCATAGGCTTCAATGAGCTCCCACAGATCCTATTGCATTTTCCACAAAAACAGAGTTAGCAAACGGCTGTATGAAAAGAACAGTGTAACTCTGTGTGATGAATTCACACATCACAATGCAGTATCTCAGAAAGCTTCTTTCCAGTTTATATCTGTGGATATTTCCTTGTCACCATAGGCCTCAATGAGCTACCAAATATCCTAATGCAGATTCCAGGAAAACAGTGTTAGCAGACTGCTCAATGAGATGAATTAACCCATCACAAACAGTTTCTCAGAAATATTTCTAGTGTTTATGTGAGGATATTTCCTTTGTCACCATAACTTTCATTGCGCTAAGAAATATACCATTGCAGATTCCAAGAAAACAGTGTTAGCAAACCTCTCAATGAAAAGAAAAATATATCTCGGTGAAATGCATTCACACATCACAATGGAGTTTCTCAGAAAGCTTTTTTCTAACTTTTATCTGAGGATACCTCCTTTTTCACAATAGGCCTCAATGCACTCCGTAATATCACTTTAACGTTTCCAGGAAAACAGTGTTACCAAACTCTTTCATGAAGAGAAAGGTGTACCTCTGTGAGATGAATTCACACATCACAAAGAAGATTCTCCCAAAACTTCTTTCCAGTTTTTATTTGAGAATATTTCCTTTTTCAGTGTAGGCTTCAATGCGATCCAAAATATCCCTTCTCAGATTCCAGATTCCCCAAAAACAGAGTACTCCATGAAAGGAATGTGTAACTCTGTGAGATGAATTCAAACATCAGAAAGAAGTTTCTCAGTAACCATCTTTCTAGTTTTTCTCTGAGGATATTTCATTTGTCACCATAAGCTTAAATGTGCTGCACAATATCCCTTTATGGATTCCAAGAAATCCCTTTCTCAGAAGGCTTCTCTTGGTTTTTATCTGAGGATATTTCCTTTTTCACCATAGGCTTCAATGCACTCCCAAACATCCTATTGCATTTTCCATGAAAGCAATGTTAACAAACTTCCATATGAAAAGAATGGTGTGACTCTGTGAACTGCTTTCACACATCACAATGCAGTTTCTCAGAAAGCTTCTTTCTAGTTTTTATCTGAGTATATTTCCTTTTTCACCATAGGCCTCAACACACTCCCAAATACAACTTTGCAGATTCCATGAAAACTCTGTTAACAAACTACTTCATGAAGAGAAAGGTATAACTTGGTGAGACGAATTCACACATCAGAAAGCAGTTTGTCAGAAACCTTCTTTCTAGTTTTTCTCTGAGGATATTTCCTTTGTCACCATAAGCTTCAAAGCGCTGTGAAATATCCCTTTATGGATTCCAAGAAAACAGTGTTAGGAGACTGCTCAATGAAAATAACATTGTAACTGTGAGATGTAGTCACATATCAGAAAGCAGTTTCTCAGAAAGCCTCATTCTGATCTTTATCTGAGGATATTTCCTTTGTCCACATAGTCTTCAAAACGATCTGAAATATCAGTTCTCAGATTCCACAGAAACAGTGCTAGCTAGCAAACGGCTCCATGAAATAGTGGTGTAACTCTGTGAGATGAATTCACACAACACAAAGCAGTGTCTCAGAAAGCTTCTTTCTGGTTTTTATCTGAGGATATTTCCATTGTCCATATAGTCTTCACAGTGATCCAAAATATCACTTCTCAGATTTCACACACACAGTACTAACAAACCACTGCATGAAATAGTGTTGTAACTCTTTGAGACGAATTCATACATCACAAAGCAGCTTCTCAGAAAGCTTCTTTCTGGTTTATTCTGAAGATTTTTCCTTTGTCACCATAGGCTTCAAAGAGATACAAAATATCAATTCTCAGATTCCACAGTAATAGGGCAAGCAAACGGCTCCATGAAATAGTGGTGTAACAATGTGAGATGTATTCACAGATCATAAAGCAGTTTCTCAGAGAGTTTCTTTCTGGTTTTTATCTGAGGATATTTCCTTTGGCCCCATAGGCTTCAAAGTGATCCTAAATATTTGTACTCAGATTCCACAAAAACTGTGCTAGCAAACTCCTCCATAGAAGAGTTGTGTAACTCTCTGAGATGAATTCACACATCGCAAAGCAATTTCTCAGAAAGTTTCATTCTGGTTGTTATCTGAGGATATTTCCTTTGTCCGTGTAGTCTTCAAAACCTTCCGAAATATCACTTCTGAGATTCCACAAAAATGGTCCTAGCAATCGGCTCCATGAAGTACTGGTGTAACTGCATGAGACGAATTCAAATATCACAAAGCAGTTTCTCAGAAAACTTCTTTCTTCTTACTATCTCAGGATGTTTCACATAAAGCACCCCTGGGTGTCTAATTGCAGATTCTGTGAAAACACTGTTAGCAAGCTTCTCAGTGAAAGCAATGGTGTAACTCTGTGAGCCGAATTCACCCAAAACAAATCAGTTCTGAGAAGGTTTCTCTCCAGTTTTTATCTGAGGTTATTTCGTTTTTTGCCTTGGGATTCAATGATATCCAAAATATCACTTCTGAGATTCCACAAAAACAGTGTTAGTAAACTCCTCCATGAAAGAGTGGTGTAACTCTGTGAAATGAATTCACACATCACAAATCAGTTTCTCAGAAAGCTTCATTCTGGTTTTTATCTGAGGATATTTCCTTTGTCCATATAGTCTTCAACGCAATCTGAAATATCAGTTCTCAGATTCCACAAAAAAGGTGCTAGCAAACGGCTGCATGAAAGAGTGGTGTAACTCTGTGAGATGAATTCACACATCACAAAGCAGTGTCTCAGAAGCTCTTTCTGGTTTTTATCTGAGGATATTTTCTCTGTCTGTATAGTCCTCATAGTGATCCAAAATATCACTTCTGAGATTCCAGAAAAACAGTGCTAGCAAACAGCTGCACAAAACAGTGGTGTAACACTGTGAGATGAATTCACACATCACAAAGCAGTTTCTGAGAAGACTTCTCTCCAGTTTTTATCTGAGGATATTTCTTTTCTCATCATAGGCTTCAAAGCAATACAGAATGTTCCTTCTCAGATTCCACAAAAACAGTGCTAGCAAACTCTCCTTGAAAGAGTGATGTAACTCTGGGAGATGAAATCACATATCACAAAGCAGTATCTCAGAAATCTTCTTTCTGGTTTACTCTGAGGATCTTTCCTTCGTCACCATAGGCTTCAAAGTGATAAGAAATGTCATTTCTCAGATTCCACAAAAACAGTGTTAGCAAACGGCTCCTGAAAGAGTGGTGTAACAATGTGAGATGAATTCACACACCACAAAGCAGTTTCTCAGAAAGCTTTTTTCTTGTTTTTATCTGAGGATATTTCAGGTCTCACTGCACTCCCATATATCTGATTGCAGAGTCTGTGAAAACAGTGATAGCAAACTTCTCAATGAAAGCAATGATGTAACTCAGTGAGATGAATTCACGCATCACAAAACAGTTTCCGAGCAGGTTTCTGTCCAGTTTTTATCTGAGAAAACGCTTTGTGATGTTGCAGATTCCAAGAAAACAGTGTTAACAAACTGCTCCATGAAAAGAACAGCGTATCTATGTGAATTGAATTCACACATCACAAAGCAGTTTCTCAGAAAGCTTCTTTTTGATGTTTCTCTGAGGATATTTTCTTTGTCACCATACGCTTCAAATCGCTCCGAAATATCCTATTGCAGATACCATGAAAACAGTGTTATCAAACTGCTCAATGAAAAGTACTGTGTAACTCTGTGAAGTGAATTCACACATCACAAAGCAGTTTCTCAGAAAGCTTCTTTTTGGTTTTCCTATGAGGATGTTTCCTTTTTCACTATAGGCCTCAATGCACCCCCAAATATCCCTTTGCAGATTCCACGAAAACTGTGTTAGCAAACTGCTCCATGAAAACTAAGTTGTAACTATGTGAGATGAATTCACACATTACAAAGAACTTTCTCAGAAAGCTTCTTGCTACTTTTTGTCTAAGGATATTCCTAAGTAACCATAGGCTTCAATGCCATCCAAAATATCCCTTCTCAGATTCTCCAAAAACAGTGCTAGCAAACTGATCCATGAAAAGAATCATGTAACTCTGTGAGATGATTTAACACATCCAAAAGCGGTTTCACAGAAAACTTCTTTCTAGTTTTTATATGAGGATATTTCCTTTGTCACCACAAGCTAAAATGCGCTCCGAAATATCCCATTGCAGATTCCAAGAAAACAGTGTTAACGAACTGCTCAAAGAAAAGAACATTGCAACTCTGTGAGATGAATTCACACATCACAAAGCAGTTTCACAGAGAGCTTCTTTCTTGTTTTTATCTGAGGATATTTCCTTTATCAACATAGGCCTCAATGCACTCTGAAATATCCCTTTGCAGATTCCACAGAAACAGTGTTAGCAAACTGCTCCATGAAAGTAAGGTGTAACTCTGTGAGATGAATTCACACATCACAAAGAACTTTGTCTGAAATATTCTTTCTTGTTTTTATCTGGGGATATTTTCATTTTCACCAGAGGACTAAGGGCGCTCCCATATATCCCTTTGTATATTCCACGAAAACTGTTAGCAAACTGTTCCCCAAAAACAAAGGTGTAACACTGTGAGATAAATTCATACATCACAAAGAAGTTTCTCAAAAAGTTTCTCTCTACTTTTAATCTCAGAATATTTCCTTTGCCACAATAGGCTTCAATGTGATCCTAAATATCCTTTCTAAGATTCCCCAAAAACAGTGCTACCAAACTGCTCCATGAGAACAACAGTGTATATCTGTGAAATGAATTCAGACAACATAAAGAAGTTTCTCAGAAGGCTTCTTTATGGTTTTTAACTGCAGATATTTTCTTTATCACCATAGGCTTCAAAGAACTCTCAAATACCCTATTGCAGTTTCCACGAAAACAGTGTTATCAAACTGCTTAATGAAAAGAATGTTGTATATCTGTGAGATGAAATCACACATTACAAACTATTTCTCAGAATGCTTTCTTCTAGTTTTTATCTCAGGATATTTCCTTTTTTACTATATGCCTCAATGTGCTCCCCTATATCCTTGTGTAGATTCCACAAAGACAGTGTTAGCAATCTACTCTGTGAAAATACAGGTGTAACTCAGTAAGATGAATTAACACATCACAAAGCAGTTTCTCATAAAGCTTCTTTCCAGTATTTATATGATTATATTCCCTTTGTTACCATAGGCTTCAATGTGATCCAAAATATTCTTTCTCAGATTCCCCAAAAACATTGCTAACAGACTGATCCACGAAAAGAATTATGTAGCTCTGTGAGATGAATTCACAAATCCCAAAGCAGTTTCTCAGAAAGCTTCTTTCTAGTTTATGTCTGAGGATATTTCCTTTGTCACCATAAGCTTCAATGCACTCCAAAATATCCCATTACAGATTCCTATAAAACAAGGTAAGCAAACTTCTCAATGAAAAGAACAGTGTAACTCTCTGAGATGAATTCACACATCAGAAAGCAGTTTTTCAGAAAGTTTCTTTTTGGTTTTTATCTCTGGATATTTCCTTTGTCACCATGGGCTTCAATTCACTTCCAAATATCCTATTGCAGATTCCGCAAAAAAAGTGTTATCAAACTGCTCCATGAAAAGAACGACGTAGCTCTGTGAGATGAATTCACACATCACAAAGGAGTTTCCCAGAAAGCTTCTTTTTAGTTTTTATCTGAGGATATATTTTTTTCACTGTAGTCCTCAATGTGATCCCTAATATCCCTTTGCAGATTCCACAAAAACAGTGTTAGCAAACCGCTCCATGAAAAGAATGGTGTAACTCTGTGAGATGAATTCACACATCAGAAAGAACTTTCCAGAAACCTTCTTTCTAGTTCTTACCTGGATATTTCTTTTGTCACCTTAGGTTTAAATGCGATATTTTAATATTTATCACATTTAAATAGGTTTAAATGTGACGTTTACCTGGATATTTCTTTTGTCACCTTAGGTTTAAATTCAAAATATTCCTTCTCAGATTCCCAAAAAATTGTGCTACCAAACTAATCCACATAAAGGATCGTGTAACTCGGTGAGTTGAATTAACACATCAGAAAGCAGTTCCTCAAAAAGCTTCTTTCTAGTTTTTGTCTGAGGATAGTTCCTTTTTCACCATAGGTCTCAATGTGCTCGTGAATATCCCTTTTCAGATTCCACAAAAACAGTGTTATCAAACTGCTCCATGAAAAGAAAGGTGTAACTCTGTGAGGTGAATGCACATTTCAGATAACAGTTTCTCAGAAAATTTCTTTCTGGTTTTCATCTGGGGATATTTCCTTTGTCACCATATTCTGAAAGCACTCCAAAATATCCTATTGCAGATTCCATGAAAACAGTGTTATCAATCTTGCCAATGAAAACAACAGTGTTTCTCTGTGAGCTGAATTCACACATCCAAAAGTAGTTTCTCAGAAATCTTCGTTCTAATTTTTACCTGAGGATATTTCCTTTTTCACCATAGGCCTCAATGTGCTCCCATATATCACTTTGCAGATTCCACAAAAACAGGATTTGCAAACTGCTCCATGAAAAGATAGGTGTAATTCTGTGAGATGAATTCACACATCATAAAGCAGTTTCTCAGAAAGCTACTTTCTAATTTTCATATGAATATATATATTTTTTCCACTATAGGCCTCAATGTGCTCCCAAATATCCCTTTGCAGGATCCAAGAAAAAAGTGTTAGCAAACTGCTCCATGAAAATAAAACTGTAACTCTGTGGGATTAATTCATACATCCCAAAGAACTTTGTCAGAAAGTTTCCTTCTAGTTCTTATCTGAGAATATTTTGTATCTCATGTTCATCAAAGCAATCGAAAATATCCCTTCTCAGATTCCCCACTACCGTGCTACCAAATTGATTCATGGAAAGAATCCTGTAACTCTGTGAGATGAATTAACACATCACAAAACGGTTTCTCAGAAAGCTTCTTTCTAGTTTTTATATGAAGATATTTCTTTTGTCACCCTAAGCTTCAATGAGCTGCCAAATATCAGATTGCAGATCGCAAGAAAACAGGGGTAGCAAACAGCTTAATGAAAATTACCGTGTAACTCTGTGAGATGAATTCACACATCACAAAGAGGTTTCTCAGTAAGCTTCTTTTTGGTTTTTGTCTAAGGATATTTCCTATTTTACGATCGGCCTGAACTCACTTCCAATTATGCCTTTGCAGATTCCACAAAAACAGTGTTAACAAACTGCTCTGTGAAAAGAAAGATGTACTCTGTGAGATGAATTCCTATGTCACAAAGAATTTTCTCATAAAGCTTCTTTCTAGTTTTTATCTGAGGATATTTCCTTTGTCACCCTAGGCTTTAATGAGATCCAAATTACCCCTTCTCAGATTGCCCAAAAAGAGTGCTACCAAACTGATCTATGAAAAGAATTGTGTAACTCTGTGAGATGAGTTAATGCTTCAGAAAGCAGTTTATCAGAAAGTTTTCTCTAGTTTTTATCTAAGGATATTTCCTTTGTCACCATAGGCTTCAATACGACCCAAAATATTCATTCTCAAATTCCCCAAAAACAGTGCTACCAAACTGCTCCATGAAAGGAATCATGTAAAACTGTGAGATGAATTCACAAATCACAAAGCAGTTTCTCAGAAAGCTTCTTTCTAGTTTTTTTTTTTTTTTTTGAGGATATTTCCTTTTTCACCATAGGCCTTAATGAGCTCTTGAATATCCCTCTGCAGATTCCACGAAGACAGTATTACCAAACCTCTCCATGAAAAGAAAGGTGTGTCTCTGTGAGATGAATTCACACATCACAAAGCAGTTTCTCAGAAAGTTTATTGTTGTTTTTTGTCTGATTATATTTTCTTGGTCACCATAGGCTTCAATGTGCTCCTAAATAACTCTTCTCAGGTACCACAAAAACAGAGATGACAGACTGTACAACCAACAATAAGGTTAAACTCTATGAGATGAATGCACACATCACAAAACTGTTTCTCAAAAAGCTTCTCTCCAGTTTTTATCTGAAGTTATTTACTTTTCACCACAGGCCCCCAGGAGGTCAGGAATATCCCTTTGCAGATTCCATAAAAACAGTGCTACCAAACAGCGCAAAGAAAATAAAAGTATAACACTGTGTGATGAATTCACCCATCACAAAGAAATGTCACAGAAAGCTTCTTTCTAGTTTTTATTTCGGGATATTTCCTTTTCCACCATCAGCTTCCATGCACTCCAAAATATCCCTTCTCAGACCTCACAAAAGCAGTGCTACCAAACTGATCCATGAAATGAATCATGTATCTCTGAGAGATGAATTAACACCATGCAAAGCAATTTCTCAGAAAGGTTCTTTCTAGTTTTAATATGAGGATATTTTCTTTGTCACCCTAATCGTCAATGTGCTCCAAAATATCAGATTGCAGATTCCAAGGAAACAGTCTTAGCAAATTGCTCAATGAAAAGAACAGTGTAAGTCTGTGAGATGAATTCACACCTTTCAAAGCAGTCTCTCAGGAAGCTTCTATTTGTTTTTTATCTGATTATACTCTGTTTGTCACCATAGGCTTCAATGCATTCCCAAATGTCCTACAGCAGATTCCATGAAAACAGTGTTATGAAACTGCTCAATGAAACGAATGGTGTAACGTTGTGAGATGAATTCACACATCACAAAGCAGTTTCTCTGAAAGCCTCCTTCTAGTTTCTATCTCAGGATATTTACTTTTTCACTATAGGCCTCAATGGGCTCTGAAATATCCCTTTGTAGATTCCATGAAAACAGTGTCAGAAAACTGCTCCATGAAAAGAAAAGTGTAGCTCTGTGAGATGAATTCACACATCACAAAAAAATTTCTAAGAAAGATCCTTTCTAGTTTTTATCTGATGATATTACCTTTGTCATCATAGGCTTCTATGTGATCCAAAATATCTTTTCTCAGGTTCCCCAAAAACAGTGCTACCAAACTGAACCATTCCATACACATAGTTACAGGCACACATAGCACATCACAACGTGGTTTCTCAGAAAGCTTCTTTTAGTTTTTATATGAGGATATTTCCTTTGTCACCATAAGCTTAAATGCATTCTGCAATATCAGATTGCAGATTCGAAGAAAACAGTTTAGCAAACTGCTCAATGAAAAGAACAGTGTAACTCTGTGAGCTGAATTAACCTATCACAAAGCAGTTTCTCAGAAAGCTTCTTTATAGGTTTTACATGAGGATATTTCCTTTGTCAAGATAAGCTTCAACACACTCTGAAATATCCCATTGCAGATTCCAAGAAAGTAGTGTTAACAAAGTGCTTAATGAGAGGAACACTGTAACTCTGTGAGATGAATTCACACATCACAAACCAATTTCTCCGAAAACTTCTTTCTAGTATTTATCTGCATATACATTTTTTTCACTACAGGCCTCAGGGCCCTCCCAAATATCTGTTTGCAGATTCCACAAAAACAGTGTTAGTAAACTTCTCTATGAAAAGAAAGACGTCACTCTGTGAGATGAATTCACACATCACAAAGGACTTTCTCAGAAAGTTTCTTTCTAGTTTTTATCTGAGGATATTTCCTTAGTGACCACAGGCTTCAATGAGATCCAAAATATCCCTTTTGAAATTACCTAAAAACAGTGCTACCAACAGCTCCATGAAAACAACAGTGTAAATCTGTAAGATGAATTAACGCATCTCAAAGCTGTTTCTCAGATAACATCTTTGTAGTTTTTATATGAGGATATTTCCTTTGTCACAATAAGCCTCAAAGCGCTCCAAAATATCATACTGCAGAGTAAAAGAAAGCACCGTTAGCAAACTGGACAATGAATGGGACAGTGTAACTGTGTGGGATGAATTCACGCATCAGAAACCAGTTTCTCATAAGCCTCCTTCTAGTTTTTATCTCAGGATATTTACTTTTTCAATATAAGCCTCAATGGGCTTTGAAATATCCCTTTGCAGATTCCACGAAAACAGTGTCAGAAAACTGCTCCATGAAAAGAAAGGTGTAGCTCTGTGACATGAATTCACAAATCATAAAAACCTTTCTAAGAAAGCCTCTTTCTAGTTTTTATCTGGTGATATTCCCTTTGTCACTATAGGCTTCAATGCGATCCAAAATATCCCTTCTCAAATTCCCCAAAAACAGTGCTACCAAACTGCTCCATAAAAAGTTTTGTGTAAATCAATGAGATGAATTCACGATCACAAAGTAATTTCTCATAAAGCATCTTTCTAGTTTTCATCTGAGGATATATCCTTTGTCATCATAAACTTCAATGAGCTCTGAAATATTCCATTGCAGATTACAACAAAAAGTGTTAGCAAACTGCTCAATGAACAGAACAGTGTAACTCTGTGAGATGAATTCACACATCACAAAGAAGTCTCTAAAAGTTTCTTTATGGTTTTTATCTGAGGATATTTACTTTGCCACCATAGGCTTTAATGTGATCCAAAATATCCCCTATCAGATTAACCAAAAACAGTGCTACCAAACTGCTCCATGAAAAACATGGTGTAACTCTGTGAGATGAATTAACACATCACAAAACTGTTTCACAGATAGATCTTTCTGGATTTTCTATGAGGATACTTCCTTTGTCACCATGAGCTTCAATGCACTCTGAAATATCCCATTGCAGATTGCAAGAAAACACTGTTAGCAAATTACTCAATGAAAAGAACAGTGTAACTCTGTGAGAGGAATTTACACATCACAAAGCAGTTTCACAGAAAGTTTGTGTCTAGTTTTTATCTGAGGATATATGCTTTTTCACCATAGGCCTCAATGCGACCCAAAACATCCCTTCTCAGATTCCCCAAAAAAGTGCTACCAATCTGCTCCATAAATAGAATGGTGTAAGTCTGTGAGATGAATTCACACACCACAAAGCTGTTTATCAGAAATCTTCTTTCCAGTTTTTAACTGAGGATATTTCCTTTTTCACCATATTCCTCACATTGCTCCCAAATATCAAATTGCAGATTCCACGAAGAAAAGTGTTATCACTCTTCTCAATGAAAAGAGAAGTATACCTCTGTGAGATGAATTCACACGTCAAAAAGAAGTTTCTTAGAAAGTTGCTTTATAATTTTTATCTGGGGATATTTCCTTTTTCACCATCAGCCTCAAGGCACTCCAAAATACCCCTTTGCAGATTCCACGAAAACAGTGTTAGGAAGCTGCTTCATGAAAAGAAAGGTGTGTTTCCTTTGTCACTACAGGCTTCAATGTGATCTGATATATCCCTTCTCAGATTCCCCAAAAACAGTGCAACCAAACTGCTCCATGAAAGGAATCATATAACTCTGAGATATGAATTAACAAATCAAAAACAGTTTCTCAGAAAGCTTTATAGTCTATTTATGAGGATATTTCCATTTTCACTATAGGCCTCAATAGACTTGCAAATATCCCCTGGCAGATTTCACAAAAATAGTGTTAGCAGACTGCTCCATGAAAAGAAACGTGTAAATCTGTGAGATGAATTCACACATCACAAAGCAGTTTCTCAGAAAACTTTTTTTGGTTTATATCTGAGGTTATTTCCTTTGTCAACATAGGTTTCAATGCACTCCCAAATATACTATTGTAGATTCCTCGACAACAGTGTTAGCAAATTGCTCCAAGAAAAGAATCATTTAACTCTGTGAGATGAATTCACAATTTACAAAGCAGTTTCTCAGAAAGCTTCTTTCCAGTTTTTATCTGAGGATATTTCCTTTTTCACCACAGGCTTCAATGCAATCCAAAATACCCATTCTCAGATTCCCCAAAAACAGCGCTACCAAACAGATCCACGAAAAGAATTGTGTAACTCTGTGAGATGAATTAACACATCACAAAGCGGTTTCTCAGAAAGCTTCTATCTAGTTTTTATATGAGGATATTTCCTTTTTCACCTTAAGCTTCAATGTGCTCCAAAATATCAGATTGCAGATTCCAAGAAAACAGTGTTAGCAAACTCTCCATGAAAAGAACAGTGTAACTCTGTGAGGTGAAATCACACATCACAAAACAGTTTCTCAGAAAACTTCTTTCTAGTTTTTGTCTTAGGATATGTCCTTTTACACATAGCCCTCAATGGACTCACAAATATCCCTTTGTAGATTCCATGAAAATGCTTATACCAAACTACTATAAAAGTTTCTTTCTTGTATTTTCTGAGGGTATTTCCTTTGTCTCCATAAGCTTCAATGCGCTCTGAAATATCCCATTGCAGATTCCAGGAAAATGGTGTTAGCATACTGCTCAAGGAAAAGAACAGTGCAACTATGAGATGAATTGACACAGCACACAGCAGTTTTTCAGAAGGCTTCTTTTTGGTTTTCATCTGATTATATTTACTTTATCACCGTAAGCTTCAATGCACTCCAAAATATCCCATTGCAGATTCAAAGAAAACAGTGTGAACAAACTGCTCAATGAAAACAACAGTGTAACTCTGTGAGATGAATTCACACATCACAAAGCAGTTTCTCAGAAATGTTCTTTGCAGTTTTTAACTGAGAATATGCCCTTTTTCAACATAGGCCTCAATGCACTCCCAAATATCCCTTTGCAGATTCCACGAAAAGAGTGTTAGCAAACTCCTCCATGAAAAGAAAGTTGTAACTCTGTGAGATGACTTCTTACATCATGAAGAACTTTCTCAGAGAGCTTCTTTCTACTTTTAATCTGAGGATATTTCGTTTGTCACCCTATTCTTCAATGTGATAAAAAAAAAAAAATCTCTTCTCAGTTAACCCAAAAATAGTGCTACCAAACTGATCCGTGAAAACAATCATGTAACTCTGTGAAATGAATTAACACATCTCATAGCGGTTTCTGAGAAAGTTTCTTACTAGTTTTTATATGAAGATACTTTTTTTGTCACCATAAATTTCAATGTACTCTGAAATATCTCGTTTCAGATTCCAAGAAAACAGTGTTAGCAGACTGCTAAATGAAAAGAACAGTGTTCCTCTGTGAGATGAATTCACATCCAAAAGCAGTTTCTCAGAAAGCTTCTTTCTAGTTTTTATTGGAGGATATTTCCTATTTCACCATAGGCGTCTATGAGCTCCCAAGTATCCCTTTTCAGATTCCATGAAAACAGCGTTAGCAAACTTCTCCATGAAAATAATGGTTTAACTCTGTGATATGAGTTCACACATCACAAAGAACTTTCTCAGAAACATTCTTTGTGGTTTTTAATCTGAGGATATTTCCTTAGTCACCATAGTCTTCAATGGCATCCAAAGTATTCCTTCTCAGATTCTCCAAAAACCGTGCTACCAAACTGATCTAGGAAAAGGATCATGTAACTCTGTGAGAAGAATTAATACATCACAAAGTAGTTTCTCAGAAAGTTTCTTTCTAGTTTTTACATGAGGATATTTGCTTTGTCACCTTAAGCTTCACTCTGCTGAGTGAAAAGAACAGTGTAACAAGTGAGTTGAATTCACGTAATAAAAAGTGGATTCTCAGAAATCTTCTTTTTAGGTTTTTTATGAGGATATTTCCTTTTTCATTATAGGCCTCAATGCACTCCCAAATATCCCTTTCCAGATTCCACAAAAATTGTGTTAGCAAAGTGCTCCATGAAATGAAAAGTGTAACTCTTTGAGAGGAATTCACACATTCCAAAGAACTTTCTCAGACAACTTCTTTCTAGTATTTATCTGAGGATATTTCCTTAGACACCATAGGCTTCAATGCAATCCAAAATGTGCCTTTTCAGATTCCCCAAAAAGAGCGTTAAAAACTGATCCATGAAAAGAATCATGTAACACTGCAAGATGAATTAACACATCACAAATTGGTTTCTCAGAATCATTCTTTCTAGTTTTTATATGTGGATATTTCCTTTGTCAACATCAACTTCTATGCACTCTGAAATATCTGATTGCAGATTCCAAGAAAACAGTGTTAGCAAACTTCTCAATGAAAAGAACAGTGTAACTCTGTCAGACAAATTCACACATCACCAAGCATTTTCTCAGGATGTTTCTTTCTAGTGTTTATCTGAGGATATTTCTTTTTTCACTATAGGCATCAAGGCACTCCCAAATATCCCTTTGCAGATTCCATGAAAGCAGTGTTAGCAAACTGCTCCATGAATAGGAATGTGTATCTCTGTCAGACGTATTCACACATTACAGAGAACTTTCTCAGAAACCTTCTTTCTAGTTTTTCTCTTAGGATATTTCATTTGTCACCATAGGCTTCAAAGTGATCCAAAATATCCTATCTCAGATTCCACGAAAACATGCTAACAGACTGATCCATGAAAATCGTAGTGTAACACTGGGAGATGAATTAACACATCATAAAGTGGTTTCTCAGAAAGCTTCTTTCTAATTTTTATATGAAGATATTTCCTTTGTCACCATTGGCTTCAATGCGATCCAAAATATTACTTGTCAGATTCCCGGAAAAGAGTGCTACCAAATTGCTCTATTAATAGAATCATGTATCTCTGTGAGATGAATTCACAAATCACAAAGTAGTTTCTCAGAAAGCTTCTTTCTAGTTTATGTCTGAAGATATTTCCTTTGTCACCATAAGCTTCAATGTGCTTTGAAATATCCCATTGCATATTCCGATAAAACAGTGTAAGAAAATTTCTCAGCAAGAAGCACTGTGTGATTCTATGTGTTGAATTCAAATATCACAAAGCAGTTTCTCAGAAAGCTTCTTTTTGGTTTTTCTATGAGGATATTTCCTTTTCTACTATAGGCCTTAATGTGCTCCCAAATATCCCTTTGAAGACTAGATGAAAACAGTGTTATCAATATGCTCCACGAAAAGAAAGATGTAACTCTGTTACATAAATTGACACATCACAAAGAACTTTCTCAGAAAGCTTCTTTCTAGTTTTTATATGAGGATATTTCCTTAGTCACCATAGACATCAATCTGATCCAAAATATCCCTTCTCAGAGTCCCCAAAAACAGTGCTCTCAAACTAATCCATGAAAAAAATTGTGTAACGCTCTGAGATAAATTAACACATCTCAAAGCAGTTTCTCAGAAAGCATATTTCTATTTTTTATATGAGCATACTTCCTTTGTCACCATCAACTTCAATCCGATCCAAAATATCCCTTCTCAGATTTCCCAAAAACTGTGCTACCAAACTGTTCCATGAAAAGAATCGTGTAACTCTGTGAGAAGAATTCAAACATCACAAAGTAGTTTCTCAGAAAGCTTCTTTCCAGTTTTTAACTGAGGATATTTCTTTTGTCACCATAAGCTTCAATGTGCTCTGAAATATTCCATTGCAGACTACAAGAAAACAGTTTTAGCAAACTTCTCAATGAAAAGAACAGTATAACACTGTGAGATGAATTCACAATTCACAAAGCAGTTTCTCAGAAAGTTTCTTTCTAGTTTTTATCAGAAGATATTTCCTTTTTTACCATAGGTCCCAATGCGCTCCCAAATATCCCTTTGCAGATTTCATGAAAACAGTGTTACCAAACTGCTACGTGAAAAGAATGGTGTAAGTCAGTTAGGTGAATTCACACATCACAAAGAGTTTTCTCAGAAAACTTCTTTCCACTTTTTATCTGAGGATAATTCCTTTTTCACTGTAGGCTTCAATGTGATGCAAAATATCCCTTCTCAGATTCTCTGAAAACAGTGCTACCAAACAGCTCCATGAAAAAAAATCGTGTATATCTGAGAAAAATTCACAAATCACAAAGCAGTTACTCAGAAAGTTTCTTTCTTGTTTTTTCTGAGGATATTTCCTTTGTCACCATAAGCTTCAATGCACTCCAAAATATCCCATTGCAGATTCCAAGAAAACAGTGTTTGCAAACTGCTCAATGAAAAGAACAGTATAACTCTGTGAGATGAATTGACACAACACAAAGCAGTTTCTCAATAGGCTTCTTTTTGGTTTTCATCTGTTTATATTTCCTTTGTCACCATAGGTTTCAATGCACTCTGAATTATCCCATTGCATATTTCAAGAAAACAGTGTTAACAAACTGCTCAATAAAAACAAACTGCATAACTCTAAGAGATTAATTCACACATAACAAACCAGTTTCTCAGAAAGACTGTTTCCAGTTTTTAACCGAGAATATGCACTTTTTCAACATAGGCCTCAATGCGCTCCCAAATTTTTGCTGATACCACAAAAAGAGTATTAGCAAACTGCTCCATGTAAAGAAAGTTGTATCTCTGTGAGTTGAATTCACACATCATGAAGAACTTTCTCAGCAAGCTTCTTTCTAGTTTTCATCTGAGGATATTTCCTGGGTCACCATACTTTTAAATACAATCCAAAATATCCCTTCTCAGATCCTCCGAAAACCGTGCTACCAAACTGATCCATGAAAAGAATCATGTAACTCTGTGAGAATAATTAATACATCACAGAGAAGTTTCTCAGAAAGTTTGTTTCTAGCTTTTATATGAGGATATTTCCTTTGTCATCATAAGCTTCAATACACTCCAAAATATCCCATTGCAGATTCCAAGAAAGTAGTGTTAGCAAATTGCTCAATGAAGAAAACCAACGTAACTCTCTGACATGATATTACATGTCACAAAGAAGACTTATAAAGTTTATTTCTACGTTTGTCTGAGGATATTTCCTTTTTTACAATAAGTGTCAATGTTCTCTGAAGTATGCCATTTCAGATTCCAAGGGAAAGGTGTTAGCAAACTGCTCAATGAAATGAACACTGTAACTCTGTGACTTGAATTTACACAACACAAAGCCGTTTCTCAGAAAACTTCTTTTTGGTTTTTCTATGAGGATATTTACTTTGTCACCATAGGCTTCAATGCACTCCAAAACATCCTGCTGCAGATTCCATGAAAACAGTGCTATCAACCTGCACAATGAAAAGAATGGCACAACTCTGTGAGATGAATTCACACATCACAAAGCAGTTTCTCATAAAACATCTTTATAGTTTTTATCTGAGGATATTTCCTTTTTCACAATAGGCCTCAAAGCACTCCCAAATATCCCTTTGCATATTCCACGAAAACTCTGTTAGCAAACAGCTCCATGAAAAGAAAGATTTATCTCTGTGAGATAATTTCACATAACACAAAGAACTGTCTCAGAAAGATTCTTTCTAGTTTTTATCTGAGAATATTGACTTAGTCACTATAGGCTTAAATGCAATCTAAAGTATCCCCTCTCAGATTGTCCAAAAACAGTGCTGCCAAACTGATCTATGAATAGAATCATGTAACTCTCTGAGAAGAATTAACACATCACGAAGTTGTTTCTCAGAAAGCTTCTTTTTAGTTTTTGTCTGAGGTTATTTCCTTTTCACCATAAGCTTTGATGTGCTCCAAATTATTCCATTGCAGATTCCAAGAAAACAGTGTTAGCAAACTTCTCAGTGAAAAGAACAGTGGAATTCTCTGATATAAATTCACACATCACAAAGCAGTTTCTCAGAAATCTTCTTTCTAGTTTTCATCTGAGAGTATTTCCTTTTTCATAATAAGCTTCAATGCGCTTTGAAATATGCCATTGTAGATTCCAAGAAAACAGTGTTAGCAAACTGCTCAATGAAAAGGACAGTGTAACTCTGTGAGCTGAATTCACATATCTCAAAGCAGTTTCTCAAAAAGCTTCTTTTTGGTTTTTATCTGAGGATATTTCCTCTGCCACCATAGACTTCAATGCGCTCCCAACTATCTTTTTGCCGTTTCTACAATAACAGTGTAATCAAACTGGTCAATGAAAAGAATGCTGTAACTCTGTGAGATGAATTCACAAATCACAAAACAGTTTTTCAGAAAGCTTTCTTCTTGATTTTATCTGAGGATATTTCTTTTTTCACTGTAGGCCACAATGTGCTCCCAAATATCCTTTTGCAGATTCCACTAAAACTCTGTTAGCAAACTGTTCCATGAAAAGAAAGGTGTAACTCTGCGACATGAATTCACACAGCACAGAGAACTTACTCAGAAAGCTTCTTTCTAGTTTTTATCTGAGGATATTTTCCTTTTCACCATGGACTTCAATGCAATCCAAAGTATCCTTTCTCAGATTCCATGAAAACAGTGCTAACACACCGATCCATGAAAAGTTTCATGTTTTGCTGTGAGATGAATTAACACATCTCAAAGTGATTTCTCAGAAAGCTTTCTTTTCGTTTTCATATGAGGATATTTCATTTGTCATCATAGGCTTCAGTGCAATCCAAAATATCCCTTCTCATATTCCCCAAAAACAATGCAATCAAACTGCCACATGAAAAGAATCATGTAACTCTAGATGAATTCACAAATAACAAAGCAGTTTCTCAGAAAACTTGTTTCTCATTTTTGTCTTAGGATATTTCACTTCTCACCATAAGATTCAATGTGCTCCAATATATCCCATTGCAGATTCCAAGAAAACAGTGTTAGCAAACTCCTCTGTGAAAAGAACAGTGTAACTCTGTGAGATGAATTGACACAACACAAAGCAGTTTCTCAGAAAACTTCTTTTGGTTTTTCATCTGAGGATATTTCCTTTTTCACTATTCTGCAATGCAGTCCCAAATATCCTTTTGCAGATTCCACGAAAACAGTGTTAGCAAACAGATCCCTGGAAAAAAACGTGTAATACTGTGAGATGAATTCCCACATCACAAGGAAGTTTCTCACAAAGCTTCTTTATAGTTATTACATTAAGATATTTAATTTGCCACCCTAGGCTTCAATATGATTAAAATATTCCTTCACAGATTCCTCAAAAACAGTGCTGCCAAACTGATCCATGAAAAGAATCGTGTAACCCTGTGAGCTGAATTAACACATCACAAAGTGGTTTTCAGAAACCTTACTTCTAGTTTTTTTTATGAGTATATTTCCTTTGTCATCATGAGCTTCAACGCACTCTAAAATATCCCATTGAAGATGACACAAAAACAGTGTTAGCAAGTTGCTACATTAAAACAAACGTGTAACTCAGTGATATGAATAAACACATCACAAAGCAGTTTCTCAGAAACCGTATTTCAGTTTTTATATGTGGATACTTCCTTTGTCACCATAGACTTGAATGCGATCCAAAATATCCCTTCTCAGATTTCCCCAAAACAGTACTATCAAACTGCTCCATGAAAATAATCATGTAGCTCTGTGAGATGAATTAACACACCTCAAAGTGGTTTCTCAGAATGCTTCTTTCAAGTTTTTATCTGAAGATATTTCATTTGTCACCACAGGCTTCAATGTAATCAAAAATATCACTTCTCAGATTACCCAAAACAAAGCTCTCAAAATGTTCCATGAAAAGAATTGTGTCACTCTGCAATGAATTCACAAATCAAAAAGCAGTATCTCAGAATGTTTCTTTGTATTTTTTTTCTGAGGATAGTCACTTTTTAACAATAAGCTTCAATGCACTCTGTAGTATCCCATCATAGATTCCAAGATAACTGTGTTAGCAAACTGCTCAATGAAAAGTACAGGATATCTCTGTGAGTTGAATTCACATATCACAAAGCAGATTATCAGAAAGCTTCTTTTTTTTTTTATGGGGATATTTCCTTTGTCACCATAGGCTTCAATGTGCTCCCAAATATCCCTTTGCAGATTCCACGAAAACAGGGTTAGCAAACAGTTCCACGAAAAAATGGTGTAACTCTGTGTGGTGAATTCACACATCACAAATAACTTTCTCAGAAATCTTCTTTCTTGTTTTTATCTGAGGATATTTCATTTGTCACCATAGCCTTCAATGTGATCCTAAATATCCCTTCTCAGTTTCCCCAAAAACAGAGGTAACACACTCATTCACGAAACAATCGTGTAACTCTGTGTGATGAATTCACAAATCACAGAGCAGTTTCTCAGAATGTTTCTTTCTAGTATTTGTCTGAGGATATTTATTTTTACACAATAAGCTTCAATACATTTGAAATATCCCATCGTAGATTCCAAGAAAATAGTGTTAGCAAACTGATCTATGAAAAGAACAGGATAACTCTGTGAGTTGAATTTACACATCACAAAGCAATTTATTGGAAATTTTCTTCTTGGTTTTTCTATGTGGATATTTCCTTTGCCGCCATAGGCTCAATGCACTCAGAAATATCCTTTTGCAGACTCCACGAAAACAATGTTATCCAATGGCTCACAGAAAAGGACAGTGTATATCTGTGAGATGAATTCATCCACCACAAAGCAGTTTCTCAGAAAATTTCTTTGTAGTTTTTATCTGAGGATATTTACCTTTTCATGACAGGCCTTAATGTGCTCCCAAATATCTCTTTGTAGATCCAACAAAAACAGTATTAGCAATCTGCTCCACGAAAAACAATGTAGAACTCTGTGAGATGATTTTGCACATCACAAGGAAGTTTCTCAGAAAGCTTCCTTCTAGTTTTTATCTGAGGATATTTCCTTTGTTAACACAGGCTTCAATGTGATGCAAAATATTCCGTCTCAGAATCCCCAAAAACAGTGCTACTGAACTGCTTCATGAAAAGAATCATGTAACTCTGTGAGATGAATTCACTCATCACAAAGCAGTTTCTCAGAAGGCTTCTTTCTAGTTTTTACCTGAGGATATTTCCTTAGTCACTATATTCTACAAGGTGATCCATATTATCCCTTCTCAGTTTGCCCAAAAACAGTGATACCAATCTGATACATGAAAGGAGTCATTTATGTGTCAGTGCTACCAAACTGGTACATGAAAAGAAACATGTAACTCTGTGAGATGAATTAACACATCACAAAGCAGTTCCTCAGAAAGCTTCTTACTAGTTTTTAAACACAGGTATTTTATCTGTCACCATAAGTTTTAAAGTGTTCTGCAATATACCATTGAATATTTCAAGAAAACAGTGTTAGTAGGCTGCTAAATGAAAAG
Organism: Macaca nemestrina; assembly: GCF_043159975.1. Taxonomy (NCBI): domain Eukaryota; kingdom Metazoa; phylum Chordata; class Mammalia; order Primates; family Cercopithecidae; genus Macaca; species Macaca nemestrina. The sequence goes on along the minus strand of NC_092142.1, from coordinate 32,812,033 downwards.
AACAGTGTAACTCTGATATTTCCTTTTTCATCATAGGCCTCAATGTGCTTACATATATACCTTTGCAGATTCCACGAAAACAGTGTTAGCAAACTGCACCATGAAAAGAAAGGGGTAGGGGGCGGAGCAAGATGGCCGAATAGGAGCAGCTCCAGTCTCCAAATCCCAGCATGAGCGACACAGAAGACCAGTGATTTCTGCATTATCAACTGAGGTACTGGGTTCATCTCACTGGGGAGTGCCGGATGATTGGTGCTGCTCAGCTGCTGCAGCCCGACCAGCGAGAGCTGAAGCAGGGCGAGGCATTGCCTCACCTGGGAAGCGCAAGGGGGAAGGGAGTCCCTTTTCTTAGCCAGGGGAACTGAGACACACAACACCTGGAAAATCGGGTAACTCCCACCCCAATACTGCACTTTAAGCAAACAGGCACACCAGGAGATCATATCCCACACCTGGCCGTGAGGGTCCCACACCCACGGAGCCTCCCTCATTGCTAGCGCAGCAGTCTGTGATCTACCGGCAAGGCAGCAGCGAGGCTGGGGGAGGGGCACCCGCCATTGCTGAGGCTTAAGTAGGTAAACAAAGCTGCTGGGAAGCTCGAACTGAGTGGAGCTCACAGTAGCTCAAGGAAACCTGTCTGTCTCTGTAGACTCCACCTCTGGGGACAGGGCACAGTAAACTAAACAAACGCAGCAGACACCTCTGCAGACGCAAACGACTCTGTCTGACAGCTTTGAAGAGAGCAGTGGATCTCCCAACACGGAGGTTGAGATCTGAGAAGGGACAGACTCCCTGCTCAAGTGGGTCCCTGACCCCTGAGTAGCCTAACTGGGAGACATCCCCCACTAGGGGCAGTCTGACACCCCACACCTCACAGGGTGGAGTACACCCCTAAGAGGAAGCTTCCAAAGCAAGAATCAGACAGGTATACTCGCTGTTCAGAAATATTCTATCTTCTGCAGCCTCTGCTGCTGATACCCAGGCAAACAGGGTGTGGAGTGGACCTCAAGCAATCTCCAACAGACCTACAGCTGAGGGTCCTGACTGTTAGAAGGAAAACTATCAAACAGGAAGGACACCTACACTAAAACCCCATCAGTACATCACCATCATCAAAGACCAGAGGCAGATAAAACCACAAAGATGGGGAAAAAGCAGGGCAGAAAAGCTGGAAATTCAAAAAATAAGAGCGCATCTCCCCCGGCAAAGGAGCGCAGCTCATCGCCAGCAATGGATCAAAGCTGGACGGAGAATGACTTTGACGAGATGAGAGAAGAAGGCTTCAGTCCATCAAATTTCTCAGAGCTAAAGGAGGAATTACGTACCCAGCGCAAAGAAACTAAAAATCTTGAAAAAAAAGTGGAAGAATTGATGGCTAGAGTAATTAATGCAGAGAAGGTCCTAAATGAAATGAAAGAGATGAAAATCATGACACGAGAAATACGTGACAAATGCACAAGCTTCAGTAACCGACTCGATCAACTGGAAGAAAGAGTATCAGCGATTGAGGATCAAATGAATGAAATGAAGCGAGAAGAGAAACCAAAAGAAAAAAGAAGAAAAAGAAATGAACAAAGCCTGCAAGAAGTATGGGATTATGTAAAAAGACCAAATCTACGTCTGATTGGGGTGCCTGAAAGTGAGGGGGAAAATGGAACCAAGTTGGAAAACACTCTTCAGGATATCATCCAGGAGAACTTCCCCAACCTAGTAGGGCAGGCCAACATTCAAATCCAGGAAATACAGAGAACGCCACAAAGATACTCCTCGAGAAGAGCAACTCCAAGACACATAATGGCCAGATTCACCAAAGTTGAAATGAAGGAAAAAATCTGAAGGGCAGCCAGAGAGAAAGGTCGGGTTACCCACAAAGGGAAGCCCATCAGACTAACAGCAGATCTCTCAGTAGAAACTCTACAAGCCAGAAGAGAGTGGGGGCCAATATTCAACATTCTTAAAGAAAAGAATTTTAAACCCAGAATTTCATATCCAGCCAAACTAAGTTTCATAAGTGAAGGAGAAATAAAATCCTTTACAGATAAGCAAATGCTTAGAGATTTTGTCACCACTAGGCCTGCCTTACAAGAGACCCTGAAGGAAGCACTAAACATGGAAAGGAATAACCGGTACCAGCCATTGCAAAAACATGCCAAAATGTAAAGACCATTGAGGCTAGGAAGAAACTGCATCAACTAACGACCAAAATAACCAGTGAATATCATAATGGCAGGATCAAGTTCACACATAACAATATTAACCTTAAATGTAAATGGACTAAATGCTCCAATTAAAAGACACAGACTGGCAAACTGGATAAAGAGTCAAGACCCATCAGTCTGCTGTATTCAGGAGACCCATCTTACACGCAGAGACATACATAGGCTCAAAATAAAGGGGTGGAGGAAGATTTACCAAGCAAATGGAGAACAAAAAAAAGCAGGGGTTGCAATACTAGTCTCTGATAAAACAGACTTTAAACCATCAAAGATCAAAAGAGACAAAGAAGGCCATTACATAATGGTAAAGGGATCAATTCAACAGGAAGAGCTAACTATCCTAAATATATATGCACCCAATACAGGAGCACCCAGATTCATAAAGCAAGTCCTTAGAGACTTACAAAGAGACTTAGACTCCCATACAATAATAATGGGAGACTTCAACACTCCACTGTCAACATTAGACAGATCAACGAGACAGAAAGTTAACAAGGATATCCAGGAATTGAACTCATCTCTGCAGCAAGCAGACCTAATAGACATCTATAGAACTCTCCACCCCAAATCAACAGAATATACATTCTTCTCAGCACCACATCGTACTTACTCCAAAATTGACCACGTAATTGGAAGTAAACCACTCCTCAGCAAATGTACAAGAACAGAAATTATAACAAACTGTCTCTCAGACCACAGTGCAATCAAACTAGAACTCAGGACTAAGAAACTCAATCAAAACCGCTCAACTACATGGAAACTGAACAACCTGCTCCTGAATGACTACTGGGTACATAACAAAATGAAGGCAGAAATAAAGATGTTCTTTGAAACCAATGAGAACAAAGATACAACATACCAGAATCTCTGGGACACACTTAAAGCAGTGTGTAGAGGGAAATTTATAGCACTAAATGCCCACAAGAGAAAGCAGGAAAGATCTAAAATTGACACTCTAACATCGCAATTAAAAGAACTAGAGAAGCAAGAACAAACACAATCGAAAGCTAGCAGAAGGCAAGAAATAACTAAGATCAGAGCAGAACTGAAGGAGATAGAGACACAAAAAACCCTCCAAAAAATCAATGAATCCAGGAGTTGGTTTTTTGAAAAGATCAACAAAATTGACAGCCCACTAGCCAGACTAATAAAGAAGAAAAGAGAGAAGAATCAAATCGCCGCAATTAAAAATGATAAAGGGGATATCACCACCGACCCCACAGAAATACAAACTACCATCAGAGAATACTATAAACACCTCTACGCAAATAAACTGGAAAATCTAGAAGAAATGGATAATTTCCTGGACACTTACACTCTTCCAAGACTAAACCAGGAAGAAGTTGAATCCCTGAATAGACCAATAGCAGGCTCTGAAATTGAGGCAACAATTAATAGCCTACCAACCAAAAAAAGTCCAGGACCAGATGGATTCACAGCTGAATTCTACCAGAGATACAAGGAGGAGTTGGTACCATTCCTTCTGAAACTATTCCAATCAATAGAAAAAGAGGGAATCCTCCCTAACTCATTTTATGAGGCCAACATCATCCTGATACCAAAGCCTGGCAGAGACACAACAAAAAAAGAGAATTTTAGACCAATATCCCTGATGAACATCGATGCAAAAATCCTCAATAAAATACTGGCAAACCGGATTCAGCAACACATCAAAAAGCTTATCCACCATGATCAAGTGGGCTTCATCGCTGGGATGCAAGGCTGGTTCAACATTCGCAAATCAATAAACATAATCCAGCATATAAACAGAACCAAAGACAAGAACCACATGATTATCTCAATAGATGCAGAAAAGGCTTTTGACAAAATTCAACAGCCCTTCATGCTAAAAACGCTCAATAAATTCGTTATTGATGGAACGTACCTCAAAATAGTAAGAGCTATTTATGACAAACCCACAGCCAATATCACACTGAATGGGCAAAAACTGGAAAAATTCCCTTTGAAAACTGGCACAAGACAGGGATGCCCTCTCTCACCACTCCTATTCAACATAGTGTTGGAAGTTCTGGCTAGGGCAATCAGGCAGGAGAAAGAAATCAAGGATATTCAGTTAGGAAAAGAAGAAGTCAAATTGTCCCTGTTTGCAGATGACATGATTGTATATTTAGAAAACCCCATTGTCTCAGCCCAAATCTCCTTAAGCTGATAAGCAACTTCAGCAAAGTCTCAGGATACAAAATTAATGTGCAAAAATCACAAGCATTCGTATACACCAGTAACACACAAACAGAGAGCCAAATCAGGAATGAACTTCCATTCACAATTGCTTCAAAGAGAATAAAATACCTAGGAATCCAACTTACAAGGGATGTAAAGGACCTCTTCAAGGAGAACTACAAACCACTGCTCAGTGAAATAAAAGAGGACACAAACAAATGGAAGAACATACCATGCTCATGGATAGGAAGAATCAATATCGTGAAAATGGCCATACTGCCCAAGGTTATTTACAGATTCAATGCCATCCCCATCAAGCTACCAATGAGTTTCTTCACAGAATTGGAAAAAACTGCTTTAAAGTTCATATGGAACCAAAAAAGAGCCCGCATCTCCAAGACAATCCTAAGTCAAAAGAACAAAGCTGGAGGCATCACGCTACCTGACTTCAAACTATACTACAAGGCTACAGTAACCAAAACAGCATGGTACTGGTACCAAAACAGAGATATAGACCAATGGAACAGAACAGAGTCCTCAGAAATAATACCACACATCTACAGCCATTTGATCTTTGACAAACCTGAGAGAAACAAGAAATGGGGAAAGGATTCCCTATTTAATAAATGGTGCTGGGAAAATTGGCTAGCCGTAAGTAGAAAGCTGAAACTGGATCCTTTCCTTACTCCTTATACGAAAATTAATTCAAGATGGAGTAGAGACTTAAATGTTAGACCTAATACCATAAAAATCCTAGAGGAAAACCTAGGTAGTACCATTCAGGACATAGGCATGGGCAAAGACTTCATGTCTAAAACACCAAAAGCAACGGCAGCAAAAGCCAAAATTGACAAATGGGATCTCATTAAACTAAAGAGCTTCTGCACAGCAAAAGAAACTACCATCAGAGTGAACAGGCAACCTACACAATGGGAGAAAATTTTTGCAATCTACTCATCTGACAAAGGGCTAATATCCAGAACCTACAAAGAACTCAAACAAATTTACAAGAAAAAAACAAACAACCCCATCAAAAAGTGGGAAAAGGATATGAACAGACATTTCTCAAAAGAAGACATTCATACAGCCAACAGACACATGAAAAAATGCTCATCATCACTGGCCATCAGAGAAATGCAAATCAAAACCACAATGAGATACCATCTCACACCAGTTAGAATGGCAATCATTCAAAAGTCAGGAAACAACAGGTGCTGGAGAAGATGTGGAGAAATAGGAACACTTTTACACTGTTGGTGGGATTGTAAACTAGTTCAACCATTATGGAAAACAGTATGGCGATTCCTCAAGGATCTAGAACTAGATGTACCATATGACCCAGCCATCCCATTACTGGGTATATACCCAAAGGATTATAAATTATGCTGATATAAAGATACATGCACACGTATGTTTATTGCAGCACTATTCACAATAGCAAAGACTTGGAATCAACCCAAATGTCCATCAGTGACAGATTGGATTAAGAAAATGTGGCACGTATACACCATGGAATACTATGCAGCCATAAAAAAGGATGAGTTTGAGTCCTTTGTAGGGACTTGGATGCAGCTGGAATCCATCATTCTTAGCAAACTATCACAAGAACACAAAACCAAACACTGCATGTTCTCACTCATAGGTGGGAACTGAACAATGAGATCACTCGGACTCAGGAAGGGGAACATCACACACCGGGGCCTATCATGGGGAGGGGGGAAGGGGGAGGGGGGAGGGATTGCATTGGGAGTTATACCTGTTGTAAATGACGAGTTGATGGGTGCAGCACAGCAACATGGCACAAGTATACATATGTAACAAACCTGCACGTTATGCACATGTACCCTACAACTTAAAGTATAATAATAATAAATAAATTAAAAAAAAAGAAAAGAAAGGGGTAAATCTCTGAGATGAATTCACACATCACAAAGAACTTTCTCAGAAGGCCTCTTTCTAGTTTTTTTCTGAGGTTATTTCCTTTGTCACCATAGGCTTCAATGCGATCCATAATATCTGTTCAGTTTCCCCAGAGACAGAGCTATCAAACTGATCTATGAAAAGAATCATGTAACTCTGTGGGATGAATTCACAAATCAAAAAGCAGTTCCTCAGAAAGTTTCTTTCTTATTTTGTCTGAGGATATTTCCTTTGTCACCATAAGCTTCAACACGCTCTGAAATATCACATTGCAGATTACAAGGAAACAGTGTTAGCAAACTTCTCAATGAAAAGAACGGTGTAACTCTGTGAGGTGAATTCAAACATCACAAAGCAATTTCTCAGAAAGCGTTGTTCTAGTTTTTGTCTGAGGATATTTCCTTTTTCACCATAGGCCTCAATGTGCTTGCAAATATCCCTTTGCAGATTCCACGAAAACAGTGGTAGCAAACTGCTCCATGAAAAGAAAGGTGTAACTCCATGATATGAACTCCCACATCATAAAGAACTTTCTCAGAAAGCTTCTTTCTAGTTTTAATCTGAGGATGTTTCCTTTGCCACCATAGGCTTGAATGTATGACCAAATATCCTATTGCAGATTCCATGATAAATATCCCTTCTAAGATTCCCCAAAAACAGTGCTATCAAACAGATCCATTGAAAGCATTGTGTTACTCTCTGAGACGAATTCACAAATCACAAGAGTTTCTGAGAAAGTTTCTTTCTAGTTTTTGTCTGAGGATATTTAATTTTTTACAATAGGCTTCAATGTGCTCTGAAATATGCCATTGTGGATTCCAAGAAAAACAGTGTAAGCAGAATACTCGATGAAAAGAATAGTGTGTCTCTGTGGGTTGAATTCACCCATCACAAAGCAGTTTCTCAGAAAGCTTATTTCCAGTTTTATCTGAGGATATTTCCTTTTTCACCATAGGCTTCAAAGCGCTCCCAAATATCGCTTCTCAGACTCCACGAAAATAAGTGTTAGGACACTGCTGTATGAAAAGAAAAGTGTAACTCTGTGAGATAAATTCACACATCACAAAGAGCTTTCTAAGAAAACTTCTTTCTAGTTTTTATCTGAGGATGTTTCCTTTGTCAACATAGGCTTCAATGTGATCCAAAATATCCCTGCTCAGATTCCCCAAAAACAGAGCTGTCAAAGTGATCCATGAAAAAATTGTATAACTCTGTGCAATGAATTCACAAATCACAAAACAGTTTCTCAGAATATTTCTTTCTACTTTTCGTCTAAGGGTATTGACTCTTTCAAAATAAGCTGCAATGTGCTCCAAAATATCCCATCGTAGATTCCAAGAAAACAGTGTTAGCAAAGAGTTCAATGAAAATAATAGGGTAACTCTGAGAGTTGAATTCACAAATCAGAAAGCAGTTTCTCAGAACGCTTCCTTCTAGTTTTCATCTGAGGATAGTTCATTTTTCTGCATTTGCCTGAAGGCACTCGTGAATATCCCTTTGCAGATTCTACGAAAATAGTGTTAGCATACTGCTCCTAAAAAGAAGCGTGTATCTCTGTGAGATGAATTCATCCATAACAAACAGTTTCTCAAAAAAATTCTTTCAAGTTTTTATCTGAGGATATTTCTTTTTTCACCATATTCCTCACGGCGCTCCCAAATATCCCTTTGCAGATTCCAAGAAAACAGTGCTATCAAACTGCTCAATGAAAAGAATGGTGAAACTCTGCAAGATGAATTCACACATCACAAAGCTGTTTCTCAGAAGGTTTCTTTCTAATTTTTATCTGAGGAGAGTTCATTTTTCACTATAGGCACCATGGGCTCTGGAATATCTCATTGCAGATTCCATGAAATCATTATTATCAAACTACTGCAGGAAAAGAAATGTGTAACTCTGTGAGATGCATTCACACATCACAAAATGCTGTCTCAGAAAGCTTTTTTTCTGGTTTTTATCTCAGGATAATTCCTTTGTCACCATAGGCTTCAATGTGATCCAAAATATCCCAAGATTCCCCAAAAACAGTGCTACCAAACTGCTCCATTAACAGAATGGTGTAACTCTCTGAGATTATTTCACACATCACAAAACTGTTTCTCAGAAAGCTTCTTTCTAGTTTTTAATCAGAGGACATATCATTTTTCACCTTATTCTTCAATGCGCTCCTGAATATCCCATCACAGATTCCAAGAAAATGTGTTAGCAAACCTCTCAATGAAAAGAATGGTTTAACTCTGTGAGATGAATTCACACATCACAAAGAACTTTCTCAGAAAGTTTCTTTCTAGATTTTATCTGAGGATATTCCCTTTGTGATCATAAGCTTCATTGCAATCCAAAATATCCCTTCTCAGATTCCCCAAAAACAGTGCTACCAAACTGCTTCATGAAAAGAATCATGTAACTCTGTCAGATGAATTCACAAATCACAAAGCAGTTTCTCAGAAAGCTTCTTTCTAGTTTTTGTCTGAGGATAATTACTTTTTTACAATTTGCCTGAAGGCGTTTGTGAATATCCCTTTGCAGATTGTACAAAAATAATGTTAGCAAAATGCTACCTGAAAAGAACAGTGTAATTCTGTGAGATGAATTCACCCATCACAAAGCAGTTTCTCAGAAAGTGTCTTTCTAGTTTTTATCTGAGGATATTTCCTTTTTCACCATAGGCTTCAATGTGCTCCCAAATAATTCCTCTCAGATACCACCAAAACAGTGATACCAAACTGCTCAATCAACAAAATGTTTAAACTCTATGAGATGAATACACACGTCACAAAATTGTTTCTTGTAAAGCTTCCCTTCAGTTTTTTCTGAAGGTATTTCCTTTTCAGCCATTGGACTCTAGGGGCTCCCGAAAATCCCTTTGTAGATTCCAAAAAGGGTGCTACCAAATTCCTCGAAGAAAAGAAACGTATAACTCTGAGACCAATTCACTCATCATGAAGCAGTTTCTCAGAAAGTTTCTTTATAGTTTTTGCATGAGGATATTTTCTTTTTCACCAGAGGCCTCAAGGCACTCCCAAATATCCCTTTGTATATTACAGGAAAGCAGTGTTAGCAATCTGTTCCATGAAAAGAGAAGTGGAACTCTGTGAGATGAATTCACACATGACAAAGAAGTTTCTCAGAAAGTTTCTTTCTAGCTTTTATCTGAGGATATTTCTTTTGTCACCATAGTCGTCAATGCGATCCTAAATACCTCTTCTCAGATTCCCCAAAAACAGACCTGTCAAACTGATCCATGAAAAGAATTGTGTAACTCTGTGTGATGAATTCACAAATCACAAAGCAGGTTCTCAGAAAGTTTCTTTCCAGTTTTTGTTTGAGGATATTTACTTTTTCACATTAAGCTTCAAAACCCTCCGAAATATCCCATCATAGATTCCAAGAAAACAGTGTTAGCAAACAGATCAATGGAAAGAGCAAGGAAACTCTGTGAGTTGAATTCACACATCACAAAGCAGTTTCTCAGAAAACTTCTTTTTGGTATTTCTAAGGAGAAATTTCCTTTGTCACCATAGGCTTCACTGCACTCAGAAATATCCTTTTGCAGACTCCACAAAAAAGTATAATCAAACAAATCCAAGAAAAGAATGCCGTAGCTCTGAGAGACAAATTCACCTATCATAAAGCAGTTTCTCAGAAAGCTTCTTTCTAGATTTAATCTGAGGATATTTGCTTTTTCACCATAGGCCTCAATGCGCTCCCAAATATCATTTGCAGATTCCATGAAAGCAGTGTTAGCAAACTGCTCCACGAAAAGAAAGATGTAACTCTGTGAGATGAATTCACACATCACAAATAACTTTCTCAGAAAGCTTCTTTAAAATTTTTATCTGAGGATATTTCCTTTGTCACCATAGGCTTCAATGTGATCCAAGATATCCCCTCTCAGATTCCCCAAAAAGAGTGCTACCAAGCTGCTTCATGAAAACAAATGTGTAAAGCCGTTAGATAAATTTACAAATCACAGATCAGTTTCTAAGAAAGCTTGTTTCTAGTTTTTGTCTGAGGATATTTCCTTTGTCACCATAAGCTTCAATGCACTGCAAAATATCCCTTTATGGATTCCAAGGAAACAGTGTGAGCAGACTGCTCAATGAAAATAACATTGTAACTCTGTGAGATGTATTATCACATCACAAAGAAGTTTCACCAAAAGCGTCTTTTTGACTTTTATCTGAGGATATTTCCTTTTCTCCATAGATTTCAATGTGCTCCCAAATATCCTATTGCAGATTTCATGAAAAAAAGTGTTATAAAACTGCTCAATGAAATGGACGTTGTAGCTGTCTGAGATGAATTCAGAAATCACAATTCAGTTTCTCAGAAAGCTTCTCTCTAGTTTTTATTCACACACCACAGAGAACATTCTCAGAAAGCTTCTTTCTAGTTTTTGTTCTGAGGATATTACCTTTGTCACTCTAACCTTCATTGTGATCCAAAATATCCCTTCTCACATACCCTAAAAACAGTGCTACCAAACTGATCTATGAAAAGAATTGTGTAGCACTGTCAGATGAATTAACACATCACATAGCGGTTTCTCAGAAAGCTTCTTTCTAGTTTTTATATGAGAATATTTCCTTTTTCACCATAAGCTTCAAAGTGCTCTGAAATATCCCATTGTAGCATCCAAGAAAACAATGTTAACAAACTTATTAATTAAAAGAAGGGTGTAACTCTGTGCAATAAATGCATACATCACAAAACAGTTTTTCAGAATTCCTCTTTCTACTTCTTATCTGAGGATATTTCATTTTTCACCTTTGGCCTCAAAGCACTCCCAAATACCACTTTGCAGATTCCACAAAAACAGTGCTTACAAGCTCCTCCATGAAAAGGGAGGTGTAACTCTTTGAGTTGAATTCACACATCATGAAGAACTTTCTCAAAAACCTTCTTTCTAGTTTTTATCTGAGAATATTTCTTTTGTCACCATAGGTTTAAATGGCATCCAAAATATCCCTTCTCAGATTCTCCAAAAACAGTGCTACCAAGCTGCTACCTGAAAAGAACTGTGTAACTGTGTGAGATGAATTGAAACATCACAAAACACTTTATCAGAAAGCTTCTTTCTAGTTTTTATCTGAGGATATTTCCGTTGTCACCATAAGCTTCAATGTGCTCTGAAATATCAGATTGCATATTCCAAGAAAACAGTGTAAGCAAACTGCTCAATGCAAAGAACAGTGTAACTCTGTGAGACGAATTCTCACATCACAAAGAACTTTCTCAGAAAGCTTCTTTCTAGTTTTTTTCTGAGGCTATTCCCTTTTTCACTATAGGCATTAATCCATGTGGAATATCCCATTGCAGATTCCATGAAAACAATGTTAGTAAGCTGCTCCAGGAAAAGAAAGGTGCACCTATGTGGGGTGAATTCACACATCACAAAGAACTTTATCAGAAAGTTTCTTTCTAGATTTTAACTAAGTATATTTCCTTTGTCACCATAGATTTCAATGTGATCCAATATATCCCTTCTCAGATTCCATGAAAACAGTGTTATCAAACTACTCTATTAAAAGATCATGTAACTCTGTGAGATGAATTCACAAATCACAAAGCAGTTTTTTTATAAAGTTTCTTTTTCGTTTTCGTTGTAGAATGTTTCCTTTTTCACCGTTAACCAGAAGGCGCTCATGAATACCCCTTTGCAGATACCACAAATTTAGTGTTATCAAACTGCTTCATGAAAAGAAAGGTGTAAATTGGTGATATAAATTCACACATCACAAAGCAGTTTCTGAGATTGATTCGTTTTGGTTTTTGTCTGAAGATATTTCCTTTGTCACCATAGGCTTCAATGTACTCCGAAATATCCTGTTGCAGATTCCATGATGACAGTGTTATCAAACTGCTCAATGAAAACTACAGTGTAGCTCTGTGAGATGAACTCACACAACTTAAAGTAGTTTCTCAGAAAGCTTACTTCTAGTTTTTATCTGAGGATACTTTCTTTGTCAGCATAGGCTTCTCAGAATCCCCAAAAACACTGCTACCAAACTGTTCCTTGAAAAGAATGGAGTACCTCTGTGCGATGAGTTTGCATATCACAAAGATGTTTCACAGAAAAATTCTTTCTAGTTTTTATATGAGGATATTTCCTTTTTCACCATATTCCTCAAAGCGCTCCCAAATATCCCAATGCAGATGAAACAACAAAAGTGTTAGCAAACTTCTCAATGAACAGAATATTGTAACTCTGTGAGATGAATTCACATATCACAAAGCAGTTTCACAGAAAGCTTCTTTGTATTTTTTATCTGAGGATATTTCCTTTTTAGGCCTCAATGTGCTCTGAAATATTCCATTGCAGATTCCAAGAATACAGTGTTAACAAACTGCTCAATGTAATAAACAGTGTGATTCTGTGAGATGAATTTTCACATCACAGAGCAGTTTATCAGAAAGCTTCTTTCTAATTTTCATCTCAGGATATTTCCTTTTTCACCGTAGGCTTCAATGTGATCCAAAATATTCATTCTCAGGTTCCCCAAAAACCGTGTTATCAAGCTGTTTCATAAATAGAAAGATGTAACTCTGTAAGATGAATTCACACATCACAAAAACTTTCTCCAAAAGTATCTTTCTAGTTTTAACCTGAGGATATTTCCTTTTCACCATAGGCTTCAATGTGATCCAAAATATCCCTTCTCAGATTCACAAAAAACAATGCTACCAATCAGTTCCATGAATAGAATCATGTAGCTCTGTGAGATGAATTCACAAATCTCAAAGCAGTTTCTCAGAAAGCATCTCACAGATGTTTTCTGTGACCGTCTTTCCAGTTTTTGTCTCAGCATATTTCTTTAGACTTCAGTGCACTCTGAAATATTCCATTGTAGATTCCAAGAAAACACTGTTAGCAAACTGCTCAATGAAAAGAACAGTGTCACTCTGTGAGATGAATTCACACATCACAAAGCAGTTTTTCAGAAGCTTCTTTTTGGTTTTTCTATGAGGTTATTTCCTTTGTCACCATCGGCTTCAATGTGCTCCCAAATATCCTATTGCAGATTCCACGAAAACAGTGTTAGCTATCTGTTGAATGAAAAGAACAATGTAACTCTGTAAGCTGAATTCACACATCACAAAGCAGAGTCTCAGAAAGCTTCGTAATAGTTTTTATCACAGGATGTTTTCTTACTTACTACAGGTCTCAATGCAATCCCAAATATCCCTTTGCAGATTCAATGAAAACAGTGTTTCCAAACTGCTCTATGAAAAGAAAGGTTCATCTCTGTGAGAGGAATTCACACATCACAAAGAACTGTCCCAGAAACCTTTCTAGGTTTTTTTTTTTTTTTCTGAGGATATTTCCTTTGTCACCACAGGTTTAAATGTCATTCAAAATATCCCTTCTCAGATTCACCAAAAGCAGTGCTACCAAAGTGCTCCATGTACAAAATCGTGTAACTGAGTTAGTTGAATTAGAACATCACAAAGTGGCTTCTCAGTAAGCTTCTTTGTAGTTTTCATCTGAGGATATTTCCTTTGTCACCATAAGCTTCAGTGCGCTCCGAAAAATCAGATTGCAGATTCCAAGAAAACAGAGCAAGCAAACTGCTCAATGCAAAGAACAGTATAACTATGTGAGATGAATTCACACACCACACACAGTTTCTCAGAATGCATCTTTCTAGTTTTTATGTGAGCATATTTCCTTTTTCAATTTAGGCCTCAATGCACTCCCAAATATCCCTTTACAGATTCCACGAAGACAGTGTTAGCAAGCTGCTCCATTTAAAGAATCATGTATCTCTGTGAGATGAATTCACACATCATAAAGAAGTTTCTAGAAAGTTTCTTTCTGTTTTTTATCTTAGGATATTTCCTTTGTCATCCTAGGCTTCTTTGTGATCCAAAATGTCCCTTCTCAGATTCCACAAAAACAGTGCTACCAAACTGCTCCATGAAAAGAATAGTGTAACAGAGTGAGATGAATTCACACGTCACAAAAGTGTTTCTCAGAAAGCTTCTTTCTATATTTTATCTGAGGATATTTCCTTTTTCACCGTTTGCCTCAATGCACTTGCTAATATCCCTTTGCAAATTCCAGGAAAATAGTGTTACAAACTGGTCCATGAAAAGAAAGATGTAAACCTGTGAGATGATTTCACAAATTGCAAAGCAGTTTCTGAGACTGTTTCTTTTTGTTTTTGTCTGAGGATATATCAATTGTCACCATAGGCTTCAGAGCACTCCCAAATATCCTATTGCATATTCCACAAAAACAGTGTTATCAAACTGCTCAATGAAAACAACAGTATAACTCTGTGAGATGAATTCACACATCAAAAAGTAGTTTCTCAGCAAGCTTGTTTCTAGTTTTTATCTGAGCATATTTCCTTTGTCAGTATAGGTTTCAATGCAACCCACAATATCCCTTCTCAAATTACCCAAAAACACTGCTATCAAACTGTTCCATGAAAAGAATGGTACACCATTCTCACTCTGTGAGCTGAATTCACATATCACAAAGATGTTTCACAGAAAGCTTTTCTCTAGTTTTTATCTGAGGATATTTTCTTTTTCACCATTATCCTGAAGGCATTCCCGAATAACCTATTGCAAATTAAACGGAAAAAGTGTTAGCAAACATCTCAATGAAAAGAACGGTGTAACTCTCCGAGATGAGTTCACACATCACAAAGCAGTTTCACACTAAGCTTCTTTTTGGTTTTTATCTGAGGACAATTTCTTTGTCAACATAGGCTTCAATGTGTTCCCATATATCCTATTGCAGATTACATGAAATCAATATTATGAAAACGCTCAGTGAAAACAGTGGTGCAACTCTATAAGGTAAATTCACACATCACAAAACTGCTTCTCAGAAAAATACTTTCTAGTTTTTATCTGAGGATATTTCCTTTTTCATATAAGCCTCAAAGCACTCCAGATTATCACATTGCAGACTCCAAGAAATCAGTGCTAGCAAACTGCTCCAGGAAAGGAAAGTTGTAACTCTGTAAGATGAATTCACATATCACAAAGAACTTTCTTGGAAAGCGTCTTTCTAATTTTTACCTGAGGACATTTCCTTTGTCACCATTAGCTTCAATGCAATCCAAAATATTCCTTCTCAGATTCCCCAAAAACAGTGTTACCAAACTGCTCCATGAATAGAATCATTAAACTCTGTGAGATGAATGAACAATTCACAAAGCAGTCTCTCAGAAAAGTTTTTTTCTAATTTTTGTCTAAGGCTACTTTCCTTGTCACCATAGGCTTCAATGCACTCACAAATTTCCTGTTGCATGTTCCACAAAAACAGTGTTAGAAAACTGCTGAATGAAAAGAACAATATAACACTGTGAGATGAATGCACATATCACAAAGGAGTTTCTCAGAAAGCTTCTCTCCAGTTTTTACCTGAAAACATTTCCTTTTTCACCATGGAGCTCTATGCATTCCTGAATATCCCTTTGTAGATTACACAAAAGCAGTGTTGTCAAACTGCTCCATGAAAAGAAAGGTGTAACTCTGTGAGATGAATTCACGCATCTCAAAGCCTTTTCTCGAAAGCTTCTTTATAGTTTGTATCTGAGGATATTTCCTTTCTCACAATAGGCCTCAATGCACTCCCAATTATCCCTTTGCAGATTCCACGAAAAGAGTGTTAGAAAACTGCTCCATGGAAAGAAAGGTGTAACTGTGTGAGATGAATTCACACATCACAAAGAAGTTTCTCAGAAAGCTTCTTTCTAGTTTTTATCTGAGTATATTTCCTTAGTCACCAAAGGTTTCAATATGATCCAAAATATATCTTCTCAGTTTCCCCAAAAACAGTGCTACCAAACTGCTCCATGAAAAGAATCGTGTAACTCTAAGAAATGAATTAACAAATCACAAAGCAGTTTCTCAGAGAGCTTCTTTCTAGTATTTGTCTGAGGATATTTCCTTGTCACCATAAGCTTCAAAGTGCTTCAAAATATCTCATTGCAGATTCCAAGAAAACAGTTTTAGCAAGCTGCTGAATGAAAAAGACAGTGTAGCTCTGTGAGACAAATTCACACACCACAATGCCATTTCTCAGAAAGCATCTTTCTAGTTTTTACCTGAGGATATTTCCTTTTTCACCATAGGCCTCAATGCACTCCCATATATACCTTTGCAGATTCTATGAAAACAGTGTTCACAATCTGCTGTATGAGGAGAACGGTATAACACTCTGAGATGAATTTACACATCTCAAAGCATTTTTTCAGAAAGATTGTTTCTAGTTACTATCTGAGGATACTTCCTTTTCCACTGTAGGCCACAATGTGCTACAAAATATCCCTTTACAGATTCCACGATACCAGTGTTAGTGAACTGTTCCATGATAATAAAGGGGTACTTCAGTAAGATACATTCACACAACACAAAGAATTTTCTCAAAAAGTTTCTTTCTAGTTTTTATCTGAGGTTATTTCCCTTGTTACCCTAGGCTTCGATGCCATCCAAAATATTCCTTCTCAGATACCACAAAAACAGTGCTACCAAACTGATCCATGTAAAGGATCGTGTAACTCTGTGAAAATAATTCACAAATCCCAAGGCAGTTTTCTGGAAAGCTTCTTTCTACTTTTTCTATGATGATATTTTGTTTGTCACGATAAGATTCATTGCACACTGAAATATCCCTTGGCAGACTATATGAAAACATTGTCAGCACACTGCTCAATGAAAACAACAGTGTAACTTTGTGAGATGAATTCACACATCACATAGCAGTTTTTCAAAAAGCTCCTTTCTAGTTTTTATCTGAGGATATTTCCTTTTTCATCATAGTCCTCAATGCGCTCCCAAATATCCCTTTGCAGATTCCATGGAAACAGTGTTAGCAAACTACTCCATGAAAAGAAAGATGCACTCTGTGTGATGAAATCACACATCACAAAGAATTTTCTCTGACAGCATCTTTCTAGTTTTTATCTGAGCATATTCAATATTTCATTATAGGCTTCCATGCACTGCCCAGTATCCCTTTGCAGATTCCACGAAAACAGTGCTACCTAACTGATGGATGAAAAGAATCTTGTAACTGGGTGAGATGAATTAACACATCAGAAAGCGTGTCCTCAGAGAGATTTTTTCTAGTTTTTATATGAGGGTATTTCGTTTGTCACCTTAACTTCAATGCTCTCCTAAATATCCCTTTGTGGATTCCACAAAAATAGTGTTAGCAAACTGCTCAATGAAAGGAATGGTGTATCTCTGTGAGATGAATTCACACATCACAAAGCAGTTTCTCAGAAAGCATCTTTCTAGTTTTCATCTGAGGATATTTCCTTTTACACCATAGGCCTCAATGTGTGCACAAACATCCATGTGCAGATTCCATGAAAACAGTGTTAGAAAACTCCTCTATGAAAAGAAAGGTTTAACTCCTTGTAATGAATTCACACGTCATGAAGAAGTTTCTCAGAAAGCTTCTTTCAATTTTTATCTGACCATATTTCCTTTCTCACCGTAGGCTTCAATCCGCTCCCAAATATCCTGTTGCAAATTACTGGAACACAGTTTTATTAAACTGTTGAATGAAAAGTACAGTGTAACACAGTGATGTGAGTTCACACATCCCAAAGGGCAATTTCAGAAAGCTTCTTTCTGCATTTCTCTGGGAATAATTCCTTTTCACCATAGGCTTCAATGCAATCCTAAATATCCCTTCTGAGATTCCCCAAAAAGTACTGCTACCAAACTGATCCATGAAAAGAATCATGTACCTCTGAATTAACACATCACAAAGCTGTTTCTCAGAAAGCTTCTTTCTAGTTTTTGTATGAGGATATTTCCTTTGAAACCATAAGCCTCAATGTACTTCAAAATATCATATTGCAGATTCCATGAAAATAGTGTTAGCAAACTGCTCCATGAAAAGTAAGGTGTAATTCTGTGAGATGAATTCACACATGACAAAGCAGTTTCTCAGAAAGCTTCTTTCTAGTTTTAATCTGAGGATATTTACTTTTATGCCGTAGACTTCAATGCCATCCACAATATCCATTCTAAGATTCCCCCAAAACAGTGCTACCAAACTGCTCCATGAAAAGAAAGGTGTAACTCTGTGAGATGAATTCAAAAATCACATAGCTGATTCTCAGAAGGCTTCTTTCTAATTTTTGTCTGAGGATATTTCCTTTGTCGCCATAAGCTTCAATGTGATCCGAATTATCCCATTGCAGATACCAGAAAACTGTATTAGAAAACTGCTCAATGAAAAACACAATGTAACTCTGTGAGATCAATTCACACATCACAAAGCAGTCTCTCAGAAAGCTTCTTTTTGGTGTTTGTCTGAGGATATTTCCTTTGTCACCATAGGCTTCAATGAGCTCCCAAATATCCTGTTGCAGTTTCAAGGTGTTATCAAACTGCTCAATGAAAAAAACGGTCTACAGATGAGAGATGAATTCACAAATCACAAAGAACTTTCTCATAAAGCTCCTTTCTAGTTTTTATCTGAGGATATTTCCTCTGTCAACATAGGCTTCAAAGGAATCCAAAATATCCCTTCTCAGATTCCCCTAAAACAGGGCTACCAAATAGATCCATGAAAACAGTCATGTAACTTTATGAGATGAATTCACAGATCACAAAGCAGTTTCTAAGAAAGATTCTTTCCAACTTTTATTTGAGGATATTTCCTTTGTCACCATAGACTTCGATGTGCTCCAAAATATCCTATGGTAGACTCCAAGAAAACAGTGTTATCAAACTGCTCAATTAAAAGTACGGTGTAACTCTGTGAGATGAATTCACACATCACAAAGCAGTTTCTCAGAAAGCATCTTTCTAGTTTTTATCTGAGGGTGTTTCCTTTTTCACCCTAGGACTCAAAGTGCTCCAAAGCATATATTTGCAGATTCCACAACAACAGTGTTAGCAAAGTGCTCAATGGAAAGAAAGGTGTAACTCTGTGAGATGAATTCACAAATCGCAAAGCAGCTTCTCAGAAAGCTTCTTTCTAGTTTTTATCTGAGGATATTTCCTTTGTCACCTCAGGTTTCAATGCAATCCAAAGTACCCCTTCTCAGATGCACCAAAAACAGTGTTACTAAACTGTTCTAAGAAAGTAATCATGTTACTTTGTGAGGTGAATTAACACATCAGAAAGCAGCCTCTCAGAAAGCATCTTTCTGGTTTTTATATAAGGATATTATATAATCTTTCTGGTTATCATTATGATGGTTTTCATTATGATCCAAAACATCCCTTCTCATATTCCTCAAAAACAGTACTAACAAACTGCTCCATGAGAAAAAATGGGTAGTTCTGTGAGATGAATTAACATATCACAAAGGACTTTCTCAGAAATCTTTCTACTCTTTTTATTAGGATATTTCCATTTTCACCATAAACTTCAATGCACTCCAAAATATCCCATTGTGGATTCCAAGAAAACAGTACTAACAAACTGCTCCACGAAAAGAATTGTGAAACACTGTGAGACGAATTCACAAATTGCAAAGCAGTTTCTCAGAAAGCTTCTTTCTAGTTTTAGTCTGAGGATATTTTCGTTTTTCAAAAAAGGCCTCAATACGCTCATGAATATCCCTTTGCAGATCCCACGAAAATAATGTTAGCAAACAGCTCCATGAGAATAAAGTTGTAAATCTCTGAGAGAAATTAACACATCACAAAGCAGTTTCTCAAAAAGTTTCTTTTTTTTCTGAGTATATTTCCTTTGTCACCATAGGCTTCAATTCACTCCCAAATATCCTATTGCAGATTCCCCAAAAACAGTGCTGCCAAACTGTTCCATGAAAACAATCAGGTATCTCTGTTAGATGAATTATTGCATCACAACGTGGTTTCTCACAAATCTTCTTTCTGATTTTTAAAAGAGAATATTTCCTTTGTCACCATAAGCTTCAAAGCACTCCAAAATATCCCAATGCAGATACCAAGAAAAAACTGTTACCAAACTGCCCAATGAAAAGAACAGTGTAACTCTGTGAGATGTATTCACACATCACAAAGTAGGTTCTCAGAAAGCTTCTTTCTATTTTTTATACCAGGATATTTAACTCTTCACTATATGCCTCAATGCGCTCCCAAATATCCCTTTGCAGTTTCCATGTAAATAGTGTTAGCAAGCTCCTCCATGAAAATAAAGTTGTAGCTCTGTGAGGTGAATTGACATACCACCAAAACTTTCTCAAAAATCTTATTTCTAGTTTTTATCTGAGGATATTTCCCTTGTCACCTTAAACTTCAATGCAATTCAAAATACCTCTTCTCAGATTCCCCAAAAACAGTGCTACCAAAATGCTCCATGAAAAGAATCATGTAACTCTCTGAGATGAATTGACATATCACAAGCAGTTTCTCAGAAAAGTTCTTGATGGTTTTTGTCTGAGGATGTTTCCTTTGTCACCATAAGATTCTGTGCAGTCTGAAATATCCCAGTCCAGATTCCAAGAAAACAGTGTTAGCAGACTGCTCAGTGAAAAGAACAGTGTAACTCAGTAAGTTGAATTCACACATCACTAAGCAGTTTCTCAGAAATATTCTTTCTAATTTTTATCTGAGGACATTTCCTTTTTAATCATAGGCCTCAATACTCTCCCAAATATCCCTTTGCAGAATCCATGAAACCTGCTCCATGAAAAGGAAGGTGTAACTCTATGAGGTGAATGCACACATCACAACAAACTTTTTCAGAAAGCTTCTTTCTAGTTTTTATCTGAGGATATTTCCTTTGTCACCATAGGCTTCAAAGCCATCCAAAATATCCCTTCTCAGATACCCCGGAAACACTGCTACAAAACTGCTAAATGAAAGGAATTGTGGAAGTCTGTCAGATGAATTCACAAAGCCCTAAGCAGTTTGTCAGAAACCGTCTTTCCAGTTTTTGTCTCAGGATATTTCCTTTCTCATAATAACCTTCCATGTTCTCTGAAATATCCCATTGCAGATTCCTAGAGAACAGCGTTAGCAAATTGCTGAATGAAAAGAACAGTGTGACTCTGTGAGATGAATTCACACATCACAAAGCTGTTTCTCGGAAAGCTTCTTTGTGTTTTTTTTTATGAGGATGTTTCCTTTGTCACCATAGGCTGCAATGCGCTGCCAGATATCCTATTGCAGATTCCACGAAAACAGTGTTACCAAACTGCTACATGAAAAGAGAAGTTTAGTTCTGTGAGAAAAATTCACATATCACAAAGGACTTTCTCAGAAAGCTTCTTTCTAGTTTTTATCTGAGAATATTTTCTTTGTTACCATTGGCTTCAAACTGATCCAAAATAA
The DNA here is from genome assembly GCF_043159975.1 of Macaca nemestrina. Lineage (NCBI taxonomy): Eukaryota > Metazoa > Chordata > Mammalia > Primates > Cercopithecidae > Macaca > Macaca nemestrina. The sequence goes on along the minus strand of NC_092142.1, from coordinate 32,790,464 downwards.
CCTCTCTCAGATTCCACAAAAGCAGTGCTAACAAGCTGATCCATGAAAAGCATCATGAAATGTAGTGAGATGAATGAACACATCACAAAGTGGTATATCAGAAAGCTTCTCTCTAGTTTTTATATGAGGGTATTTCCATTGTCACTGTAGGCTTCAATACAGTCCGAAATATGCCATAGCAGATTCCAAGAAAACAGTGTTAACAAACTGCTCAATGAAAAGAACAGTTTAACTCTGTGAGATGAATTCACACATCACTAAGGAGTTTCACAGAAGGCTTCTTTCTAATTTTAATCTGAGGATATTTCCTTTTCACCATAGACTTCAATGGAATTCAAAATATGCCTTCTCAGATCCCCAAAATTAGTGCTACCAAAAAAACTCCATAAAAACATTGGTGTAACTCTGATTGATGAGTTCACACATCTCACAGCTGTTTCTCAGGAAGCTTCTTTCTAGTTTTTATCAGAGTTTATATCCCTTTTCACCATAATCCTCAATGTGCTATGGAATACCCCATTCCAGATTCCATGAAAATAGTGTTGGCAAGCTTCTCAATAAAAAGAAAAGTGTAACTCTCTGATGTGAATTCACACATCCCAAAACAATTTCACAGAAAACTTCTTTTTGGTTTTTACCTGAGGATTATGGCTTTGTCACTATAGGCTTCAATGTACTCCCAAATATCCTATTGCAAAATCCACAAAAACAGTGTTATCAAGCTGCTCAATGAAAAGAACAGTGTGTCTCCGTAAGAAGAATTCACACATCACAAAGCAGTTTCTCAAAAAGCTTCTTTCCAGTTTTTATTCAAGGATATTTCCTTGTTTACTATAGGCCTCAATGCACTGCCAAGTATCTCTCTGCAGATTCCACGAAAATGGTGTCAGCAAATGGCTCCATGAAAAGAAAGGTGTAAGTCTGTGAAATAAATTCAAACATCTCAAAGAACGTTCTCAGAAAACTTCTTTCTAGTTTTTATCTGAGGTTATTTCCTTTGAAACCATAGGCTTCAATGCGATCAAGAATATCCCTTCTCAGATTTCCCAAAAACAGTGCTACCAAACTGAACAATGAAAAGAATCGTGTAACTCTGTGAATTGAATTAACACATCATAACGCAGTCTGTCCTAAAGCTTCTTTCTAGTTTTTGTGTGAGGATAATTTCTTTGTCACCATAAGTTTCAATACGCTCCAAATAACCCACTGCAAATTCCAAGAAAACAGTGTTAGCAAACTGCTCAATGAAAAGAACAGTGTAACACTGTAAGTTGAATTCACACATCATGAAGCAGTGTCTCAGGAAGCTTCTTTCTAGTTTTTATCTGAGGATATTTCCTTTTTCACCAAAGGCCTCAATGCTCTCCCAAATATCCCTTCGCAGATACCATGAGAACAATGTTAGCAAATTGTTCCATTAAAAGAAAGGTGTAACTCTGTGAGATGAATTCACACATCGCAAAAAGCTTTCTCAGAAAGCTTCTTTCTAGTTTTTATATGTAGATATTTCAATTGTCACCATACTCTTCAATGTGATCCAAAATACCCCTTCTCAGATACCCCAAAAACTGCTACCAAAGTGATCCATGAAAAGAATCATGTACTCTGTGAGATGGATTCACACATCACAAAGTAGTTTCCCAGAAAGCTTCTTTCTAGTTTATGTCTGAGGATATTTTCTTTGTGACCATATATTTCAAACCACTCCCAAATATCCTAATGCAGATTCAACGAAAACAGTGTTAACAAACTGCTCCAAGAAATGAATCGTGTAACTCTGTGAGGTGCATTTACACTTCACAAAACAGATTCTTAAAAGATTCTTTCCACTTTTTATGTGAGGATATTTCCATTTTCACCATAGGCTTAAATGCGATCCAAAATGTCCCTTCTCAGATTCTGTAAAAACAGTGCTACCAACCTGCTGTATGAAAAGAGTGGTGTAATTCTGTGAGATGAATTCACACATCACAAAGCTGTTTCTCAAAAAGATTCTTTTCAGTTTTTATCTGAGGATATTTCCTTTTTCACCATATTCCTCAATATGCTCCAGAATATCCCATTGCAAATTCCATGAGTAAAGTGTTAGCAAACCTCTCAATGAAAAGAATGGTGTAACTCAGTGAGATAATTTCACACATTACAAAGACTTTTCTCAAAAAGCTTCTCTTTGGCTTTTATCTGAGGATATTTACTTAGTCATCATAGGCTTCAACATGCTCCCAAATATCATATTGCAGATTCAATGAAAACAGTGTTATCAAACTACTCAATGAAAAGTACAGTGTAGCTCTGTAAATAAATTCACACATCACAAGACAGTTTGTCAGAAAGTTTCTTTCTAATTTTTATCTGAGGATATTACCTTTATCAATGCAGGTCTAAATTCGCTCCCACATATCACTTTGCAGATTCCAGGAAAACAGTGTTAACAAAGAACTCCAAGAAAATAAAGGAATGAATCAAAAGAAAGTGAGGTGAATTCAAATATCACAAATAATTTTCTGGAAACGTTTCTTTCTAATTTTTTTCTGAGGATACTTCCTTTGTTACCATATGCTTCAATGTGATCCAAAATATCCCTTCTCAGATTCCCCAAAAACAGTGCTATCAAACTGATCCATGAAAAGTGTCATGTGTCTCTGTCTGATGAATTAACCCATCAAAAAGGGGTTTCTCATAAAGCTTCTTTCTAGTTTTTATATGAGGATATTTCCTTTGTCACCATAAGCTTCAATACACAGTGAAATATCAGATTACGTATTTGAAGAAAACAGCTTAGCAAACTGCTCAATGAAAAGAACAGTGTAAGTCTGTGAGATGAATTCACAAATCACAAAGGAGTCTCTCAGAAAGCTTCTTTCTAGTTTTTATAGGAGGATATTTCCTTTTTCACCATAGGCCTCAATGCACTCTCAAATATCCCTACTCAGATTCCACGAAAACAGTGTTAGCAAACTGCTCCATGAAAAGAAACGTGAAACTCTGTGAGATGCATTCACACATCACAAGGAACTTTCTCTGAAAGCTTCCTTTTGGTTTATATATCAGGATATTTCCTTTGCCACTATATTCTTCAATGTGATCCAAATTATGCCTTCTCAGTTTCCCCATAATCAATGCTACCAAACTAATTAATTAAAGGAAAAATGTATCTCTGTGAAATGAATTAACACATCACAAAGTGGCTTCTCAGAAAGCTTCTTTTTTTTTTTTTTTCTTTTGAGATGGAGTCTTCCTCTGTAGCCCGGGCTGGAGTACAGTGGCCGGATCTCAGCTCACTGCAAGCTCCGCCTCCCGGGTTTATGCCATTCTCCTGCCTCAGCCTCCGGAGTAGCTGGGACTACAGGCGCCCGCCACCTCGCCCGGCTAGTTTTTTTTATTTTTAGTAGAGACGGGGTTTCACGGTGTTAGCCAGGATGGTCTCGATCTCCTGACCTCGTGATCCACCCGTCTCGGCCTCCCAAAGTGCTGGGATTACAGGCTTGAGCCACCACGCCTGGCAGCTTCTTTTTTTTCTGAGGATATTTTCTTGTTCACCATAGGCCTCAAAGCACTCGTGTATATCCCTTTGCAGATTCCACGAAAATAGTGTTAGCAAGCAGCTCCAGCAAAACAAGGTGTAAATCTGTGAGTTGAATTCACACATCACAAAGCAGTTTCTCAGAAATCTTCTTTTTGGTTTTCCTATGAGGATATTTTCATTGTCACCAAGGGTTTCAATGCATTCCCAAATATCCTATTGCAGACTCCACAAAAACGGTGTTAGCAAACTGCTGAAAGAAAATAATCATGTAACACTTTGAGATGAATTCACACATCACAAAGAAATTTCTCAGAAACCTTCTTTCTAGTATCTATCTGAGGATATTTCCCTTGTAACCATAGGCTTCAATGCAATTCAAAATATCCCTTCTCACATTCCCCAAAAACAGGGATAGCAAATGCTCCATGAAAAGGATTGTGTAACTCTGTGAGATGAATTCACACATCACAAAGCGGTTTCTCTGAAGCCTTCTTTCTATTTTTTATCTGAGGATATTTCCTTTTTCCTCATAGACCTGAGCTCGCTCCTGAATATCCCTTTGTAGATTCCACGAAAACAGTGTTAGCAAACTGCTCCATGAAAAGAAAGTTGTAACTCTGTGAGATAAATTCATACATCACAAACCTATTTCTCAGAAAGTTTCTTTCTAGTTTTTATCTGAGGATATTTCCCTTGTCACCATAGGCTTCAATGTGATCCAAAATATTCATTCTCAGATTCCACAAAAACAGTGATACCAAACTGATCCATGAAAAGAATCATATAACTCAGTGAGATGAATTCACAAATCACCAAGCAGTTTCTCAGAAAGCTTCTGTCTATTTTTTGTCTGAGGATATTTCCTTTTTCCCTATCAGCCTCAATGCACTAACGAATATCCCTTTACAGATTCTATGAAAACAGTGTTAGCATACTTCTCCACGAAAAGAAAAGTGTAAGTTTGTGAGGTTAATTCACACATCACAAAGCAGTTTCTCAGAAAGCTTCTGTTTGGTTTTTGTCTGACGATATTTCCTTTGTCACCATAGGCTTCAATGCAATCAAAATATCCAATTGCAGATTCCCCAAAAACAGTGCTACCATACTGCTCCATGAAAATTATGGTGTAACTCTGTGAAATGAATTCACACATCGCAAAACTGTTTCTCAGTAAGCTCGTAACTATTTTTTATCTGAGGATATTTCCTTTTTCCCAATATTCCTCTGGTGTTCCCAAAAATCCCATTGCAGATTCCAAGAAAAAAGTGTTAGCAAACTTCTCAAAGAAAAAAACAGTGTAACTTTGAGAGATGAATTCACACATCACAAAGCAGATTCTCAGAAAGGATATTTCTAGTTTTTATCTGAAGTTATTTCCTTTTTCACCATGGGCCTCACAGTGCTCCCAAATATTCCTTTGCAGATTCCATGAAAACAATGTTAGCGAAGTGCTCCATGAAAAGTAAGGTGTAACTCTGTGAGATGAACTCAGAAATCAAAAGGAACTTTCTCAGAAATCTTCTTTTTAGTTTTTATCTGAAGATATTTCCTTTGTCACCATAAGCTTCAATGAGAAGTAAATTAACACTTCTGAGATTCCCCAAAAACAGTGCCACCAAACTGCTCCAATGAAAGAATCGTATAACTCTGTGAGATGAATTCAAAAATCACAAAGCAGTTTCTCAGAAAGCTTCTTTCTAGTTTTTGTCTGAAAATATTTCCTTTGTCACCATAGGATCCATTGCGATTGAAAATAACCCTTCTCAGATTCCCCAAAAAAACTGCTACACAACTGATCCATGAAAAGAATCATGTAACTGTCTGAGGTGAATTAACACATCACAAAGTGATTTCTCTGAAAGCTTCTTTCTATTTTCTATATGAGGATATTTCCTTTGTCACCCTAAGCTTCATTGTGCTCCAACATTTCAGACTGCAGATACCAAGAAAACAATATTAGCAAACAGCTCAATGAAAACAACTGTGCAACCCTGCGAGATGAATTCACACATCACTAAGCAGTTTCTCACGAAGCTTCTTTCTAGTTTTAGTCTGAGAATATTTCCTTTGTCACCATAGGCATCAATGTCATCCAAAATATCCCTTTTCAGATTCCCCAAATGAGTGCTACCAAACAGTGCCATGAAAATGAAGGTGAAACTGTGTGAGATGAATTCACACATCAGTACGCAGTTTCACAGAAAACTTCTTTTTTTTTGTCTGAGGATATTTTGTTTATCACCAAAGGCTTCAATGCACTCCAAAATATCCTATTGCAGATTCCACGAAAATATTGTTAGCAAACTGCTCCACGAAAAGGGTGGTGTAACTCTGTGAGATGAATTCACACATCACAAAGCAGTCTCAGAAAGTTTCCTTCTAATTTTTATCTGAGGATATTTTCCTTTTCACCATATGTCTCAACTTTCTCCCAAATATCACTTTGTAGACTCCACAAAAACAGTGTTAGAAAACTGCTCCATGAAAAGAAATGAGTTACTCTGAGAGATGAATCCACACATCACAAAAAAGTTTCTCAGAAAGCTTCTTGCTAGTTTCTATCTGATTATATTTCCATATGTCACGTATAGGCCTCAATGTGACCCAAAATATCCCTTCTCAGATCCCCAAAAACAGTGCTACCAAACTACTACATGAAAAGAATGGTGTAACTCTGTGAGATGAATTCACACATCACAAAAATGTTTCTCAGACCGCTTCTTTCTAGATTTTCTCTGAGGATATTTCGTTTTTCTCCATATTCCTCAATACTCTCTGGGATATCCCATTGCAGATTCCATAAAAGAGTGTTAGCAAACTTCTAAATAAAAAGAATGGCATAACTTGGTGAGATGATTTCACACCTCACAAACCAGTTTCACAGAAAGTTTATTTTTTAATCTGAGGATATTTCCTCTTTCACCATAAGCTTCACTGTGCTCCAAAATATCCCATTGCACATTCCAGAAAAACAGTGTTAGCCAACTCTGTGAGATGAATTGACACGACAAAAAGCAGTTTCTTAGAAAGCTTCCTTTTGGTTTTTATCTGAGGATATTTCCTTTGTCACGATAGGATTCAATGCTCTCCCAAATATCCTATTGCATATTCCATGAAAAAGTCTCATCAAACTCCTCAATGAAAACGATGGTGTAGCTCTGTGAGATGAATTCACATATCACAAAGCAGTTTCTAGTTTTTATCTGAGGCTATTTCCGTTGTCACCATAGCCTTCAATATGATCCAAAATATCCCTTCTCAGACTCCGCATAAACAGTGCTACCAAATTGTTCAGTGAAAAGTATCGTGTAACACTGTGAGATGTATTTATAAACCACAGAGCAGTTTCTCAGAAAACTTCTTTCTAGTGTTTATCTGAGGATATTTCCTTTTTCACTATAGGCCTCCATGTACTCCCGAATATCCCTTTGCAGATTCCACGAAAACAGTGTTAGCAACGGTTCCATGAAAAGAAAGGTATAATTTCCTGAGATGAAATCACACATCACAATGAACTTTATCTGAAACTTTTTTTCTAGTTTTTATCTGAGGATATTTTCTTTGTCACCATAGGCTTCAATGTGATCCAAAATATCCCTTCTCAGATTCCCAAAAAACGGTGCTACCAAATAGATCCATGAAAAGAATCATGGAACTCTGGGAGATGAATTAACACATCACAAAGCAATTTCTCAGAAAGCCTCTTTCTAGTTTTTATATGATGATGTTTCTTTTGTCACCCTAAGTTTCAATGCACTCGAAATATGCCAATGCAGATTCCAAGGAAACAGTGTTAGCAAACTGTGCACTGAAAAGAACAGTGTAACCCTGTGAGATGAATTCACACATCAAAAAGCAGTTTCTCACAAAGCTTCTTTCTAGTTTTTATCTGAGGATAATTCCTTTTTCACCATAGGACTCAATGCACTCGTAAATATACCTTTGGAGATTCCAGGAAAAGAGTGTTAGCAAATTGCTCCTGAAAGAAAGGGTTAACACTGTGAGATGAATTCCCAATCATGAAGAAGTTTCTCAGAAAGGTTCTTTATAATTTTCATCTGAGGATATTTCCATTGTCACCCTAGGCTTCAAGGCGATCCTAAATATCCCTTCTCAGATTCCCCAAAAGAGTGCTACCAAACTGCTCCATGAAAGAAATCATGTAACTCTGTGAGATGAATTCAGTAATCACAAAGAAGTTTCTCAGAAAGCCTTTTTCTATTTTTTGTCTGAGGATATTTTCTTTGTCACCATAAGCTTCAATGAGGTAAGAAATATCTCATTGCAGATTCCAAGAAAACAGTGATAGCAAACTGGTCAATGAAAGGAATAGTGTAACTCTGTGAGCTTAATTGACACAACACAATGCAATTTCTCAGAAAACTTCTTTTTGGCTTTTATCTGAGGATATTTTCTTTGTCACCACAGGCTTCATTGCATTCCCAAATGTTCTATTGCAGATTCCATGAGAAAAGTCTTATCAAATTGCTCATTGAAAAGAATGGTGTAGCTCTGTGTGATGAATTGACACAACACAAAGCAGTTTCTCAGAAACCTTCTTTTTGGTTTTTATCTGATGATATTTCCTTTGTCACCATAGGCTTCAATGTGCTCCCAAATATTGTACTGCAGATTCAATGAAAACAGTGTTATCAAACTGTTCAGTGAAAAGAATGGTGTAACTCTGTGAGATGAATTCACACATCACAAAGCAGTTTCTCAGAACCTTCCATCTAGTTTTTATCTGAGGATATTTCCTTTTTCACTATAGGCCCGAATGCACTCCCAAATATCCCTTTACAGGCACTACATGATATAAGATGTTTGACTTTGTGAGATGAATTCACACATCATGAAGTATATTCTCAGAAAACTTCTTTCTAGTTTTCACCCGAGTTTACTTCCTTTATCACCAGCAGTTTCAACGCGATCCAAAATATCCATTCTGAGATTCCCCAAAATCAGTGCTACTAAAGAGATCCATGAAAGGAATTGTGTAACTCTGTGAGATGAATTGAACACATCACAAAGCATGTTCTCAGAAAGTTTATCTGTAATTTTTATGTGAGAATATTTCCTTTGTCACCATAAACTTCAACACGCTCTGAAATACCTCATTGCAGATTGAAAGAAAACAGGATTATCAAACAGCTAAGTGAAAAGAACAGTGTAATTCTGTGAGATGAATTCACACATCACAACGCAGTTTCTCAGAAAGCTTCTTTCTAATTTTTACGTGAGGATATTTCCTTTGTCACCATAAGCTTCAACATGCTCTGAAATACCTCATTGCAGATTGAAAGAAAACAAGATTATCAAACAGCTAAGTGAAATGAACAGTGTAATTCTGTGAGATGAATTCACACATCACAAGGCAGTTTCTCAGAAAGCTTCTTTCTAATTTTTAATTGAGGATATTTCCTTTTTCACCATAGGCCTCAATGCACTCCAGAATATCCCCTTGCAGATTCCATGAACAAAGTTTGAACAAATTTCTCCATGAAAAGAAAGGTGTAACTCTGTTAGATGAATTCACAAATCACAAAGCTTTTTCTCAGAAAGCTCCTTTCTAGTTTTTGACTAAGGATATTTCCTTTGTCACCATAAGACTCAATGTGCTCCAAAGTATTCCATTGCAGATTCCAAAAAAACAGTGTTAGCAAACTGCTCAATGGAAAGAACAGTGAAACTCCGTGAGATGAATTCACAGATCACAAGGCAATTTCACAGAAAGGTTCTTTTGATTTTTATCTATGGATATTTCATTTGTCACCACATTATTCAATGTGATTCCAAAAATCCTATTGCAGATTCCATGAAAACCCTGTTAGCAAACTGCTCCATGAAAAGAAAGGTGCAACACTGTGAGATGAATTCATACATCACAAATAACTTTCTTCAGAACATTTCCTTCAGGTTTTTATCTAAGGATATTTTCTTTTTCAACATAAGCTTCAATGCAATCCAAAATATCATTTTCAGGTTCCTGAAAAACAGTGTTGGCACACTCCTCCATGAAATGAATCGTGTAATACTGTGAGATGAATTAACACATCAAAGCAGTTTCTCAGAAATTTTCTTTCTAGTGTTTACAGGAGGATTTTTCCTTTGTCACCATAGGCTTCAATGTGGTCCAAAACATCCCGTCTCAGATTCCCAAAAAACACTGCTACGAAACTGATACATGAAAAGTATAGTGTAACTCATTGAGATGAATTGGGATGTCACAAAGCAGTTTCTCTGAAATTTTCATTCTGATTTTTTTCTTAGAATATTTTCTATTTCACCATAAGCTTCAATATGCTCTGAAATATCACATTCAGATTCCAAGAAAACAGTTTTAACAAACTGCTTAATGAGAAGAACAGTGGAACTCTGTGAGATGAATTCACACATCACAAAGCAGCTTCTCAGAAAGCTTCTTTTTGGTTTTTATCTTAGGATAAGTTTTTTGTCACCGTAGGCTTCAATGCGTTCCCAAATATCCTATTGTAGATTCCATGAAAACAGTGATAGGAAACTGCTACATTAAAAGCAAGGTGTAACACTGTGAGATGAATTCACACATCACAAATAACTTTCTCAGAAAGTTTCTTTTTAGTTTTTTTCTGAGGATATTTCCTTTGACACTGTAAACTTCAATGTGATCCAAAATATCTTTTCTTAGATTCCCCAGAAAAATGCTAACACACTGATCCATGAAAATATTCGAGTAACACTGTGAGATGAATTTACACATTTCAATGCGGTTTCTCAGAAAACTTCTTTCTAGTATTTATATGAGGATATTCCCTTTGTCACCAAAGGATTCAATGCAATACAAAATATCCCTTCTCAGATTCCCGAAAAGCAGTGCTACCAAACTACTCCAAGAAAAGAATCATGTAACTCTGTGAGATGAATTCAAAAATCACAAAGTTGTTTCTCAGAAACCTTCATTCTAGTTTATGTCTGAGGATATTTCCTTTGTCACCATAAGCTTAAATGCACTCTGAAACATCCCATTGCAGATTCCAAGAAAACAGGGTTAGCAAACTGCTCAATGAAAACAACTGTGTATCTCTGTGAGATGAATTCACACATCACAAAGCAGTTTCTCAGAAAGCTTCTTTCTAGTTTTTATCTGAGGATATTTGCTTTTTCATGATAGACCTCAATGTACTCCAACATATCCCTTTGTAGACTCCAAAACAGTGTTCGAAAACTGCTGCATGAAAAGGAAAGTGTAATCCTGTGAGATGAATTCACACATTACAAAGAACTTTCTCAGAAAGCTTCTTTCTAGTTTGTATCTGAGGATATTTCCTTTTTCACTATAGGCCTGAATGCATTCCCAAATGTCCCTGTGCTCAATCCATGAAAACAGTGTTAGCAAGCTGCTCAATGAAAAGTACAGAGTAACGCTGTGAGGTGAATTCACTCATCAAAAAGCAGTTTCTCAGAAAGCTTTTACTATTTTTTTTCTGAGGATATTTCTTTTGTCACCATGGGCTTCAAGGTACTCCCAAATGCCCTATTGCAGACTCCACGAAAACAGTGTTATCAAACAGCTCAAAAAAAAGCACGGTGTAGCTCTGTGATATGAATTCACACATCACAAAGAACTTTCTCAGAAAGCTTCTTTCTTGTTTTTATCTGAGGATCTGTCCTTTGCATCCATAGGCTTCAATGCGATCCAAAGTATCCCATCTCAGATTCCCCAAAAACAGTGCTACCAAACTGACCCATGAAAATAATTGTGTAACATTGTGAGATTAATTAACTTCACAAAGCAGTTTCTCAGAAAGTATCTTTCCAGTTTTTATATGAGGATATTTCCTTTGTCACCATAAGCTTGAAGGCGCTCCAAAATATACCATTGCAGATTCTTTTTTTTTTTTTTGAGACAGAGTCTCGCTCTGCCGCCCAGGCTAGAGTGCAGTGGCGTGATCTTGGCTCACTGCAAGCTCCGCCTCCCAGGTTCACGCCATTCTCCTGCCTCAGCCTCCCGAGTAGCTGGGACTACAGGCGCCTGCCACCTCGCCCGGCTAGTTTTTTTGTATTTTTTAGTAGAGACGGGGTTTCACCATGTCAGCCAGGATGGTCTCGATCTCCTGACCTCATGATCCGCCCGTCTCGGCCTCCCAAAGTGCTGGGATTACAGGCTTGAGCCACTTCACCCGGCCACCATTGCAGATTCTAAGAAAAGAATGTTAGCAAACGGCTTAATGAAAAGAACAGTGTATCTCTCTGGTATGAATTCACACATCACAAAGCAGTTTCTCAGAAAGCTTCTTTCTTGTTTTTCTCTGAGGATATTTCCTTTTTCACACTAAGCTTCAATGCGCTCTGAAATATGCTGTTGTAGATTCCAGGTAAACAGGGCTAGCAAATTGCTTCATGAAAAGAACAGTGTAACACTGTGCCCTGAATTCAAACATCACAAAGAAGATTCTCAGAATACTTCTTTCTAGTTTTTCTATGATGATATTTCCTATGATAAGCATAGGCTTCATTACAATCCAAAATATCCCTTCTCAGATTCCCCAAAACAGTCCTAGCAAACTGATCCGTGAAAACAAAGGTGTAACTTTGTGAGAAGAACTCACAAATCACAAAGCAGTTTCTCAGAATGTTTATTTTTAGGTTTTGTCTGAGGATATTTACTTTTCCACAATAAGTTTCAATGCATTCCAAAACATTCCATAGCAGATTCCAAGTAAACAGTGTTAGCAAACTGCTCAATGAAAAGAATAGTGTAACACTGTGTGATAAATTGACACATCACAGAGCAGTTTCTCAGAAAGCTTCTTTTTGGTTTTTATCTGAGGATATTTCCTTTGTCACTATAGGTTGCAAAGCGCTCCCAAATATTCTATAGCACATTCCATGAAAACAGTGTTATCAAACTGCTCCACGAAAAGAATGGTGTAACTCTGAGATGAATTCATACATCACAAAGCAGTTTCCCAGAAAGCTTCTTTCTAATTTTTACCTGATGATATTTCCTTTCACACTATAAGACTCAATGCATCCCAAATATCCCTTTGCAGATTCCACCAAAACAGTGTTAGCAAACTGCTCCATGAAAAGAAAGGTGTAACTCTGTGACATGAATTCACACATCACAAGGAACTTTCTCAGAAAGCTTCTTTCTAGTTTTTATCTGAGGACATTTCCCTTGTCCCCATAGGATTCAATGTAATCCATAATATCCCTTCTTAGATTACCCAAAAACAGTGCTACCAAACTGATCCATGAAAAGAATTGTGTAACTCTGTGAGATGAATTCACACATCACAAAGCAGTTTCTCAGGATTATTCTTTCTAGTTTTTCTCTGAGAATATTTAGTTTTTCACAATAAGCTTAATGTGCTCCAAAAAGTCTCATTGTAGATTCCAAGAAAACAGTGTTAGCAAACTGCTCAAAGAAAGGAACAGTGTAACTCTCAGAGTTGAATTCCACATTGCAAAGCAGTTTCTCTGAAAGTTTCTTTTTGGTTTTTTTCTGAGGATATTTTCTTTGTCATCATAGGCTTGAATGCACTAGCAAATATCCTATTGCAGATTCCACGAAAACAGTTTTATCAAACTGCTCAATGAAAATTATGTTGTAACTCTGTGAGATGAATTCACACATCACAAAGCACTTTCTCAGAAAGGTTCTTTTTGGTTTTCCTATGAGGATATTTCCCTTTTCACTATAGACCTCAATGTACTCCCAAATATCCCTTTGCAGATTCCATGAAAACTGTGTTAGAAAAACTGCTCCATGAAAGGTAAGTTGTAACTCTGTGATATGAATTCACACAATACAAAGAACTTTCTGAGAAAGTTTCTTTCTAGTCTTTATCTGAGGATAATTTCTTTTCCCCATAGGCCTCAATGTGCTCCCAATATCCTTTTGCAGATTCAACGAAAACAGTGTTATCAAACTGCTCCATGAAAAAAACGGTGTAAATCTGTGGGATGAATTCATACATCACAAAGCAGTTTCCCAGAAAGCTTCTTTCTAATTTTTATCTGATGATATTTCCTTTTTCACATAAAACTCAATGCATCCCAAATATCCCTTTACAGATTCCACCAAAATAGTGTTAGCAAACTGCTCAATGAAAAGAAAGGTGTAACTCTGTGACATGAATTCACACATCACAAGAGACTTTCTCAGAAGGCTTCTTTCTAGTTTTTATCTGAGGATATTTCCCTTGTCCCCATAGGCTTCAATGCAATCCGTAATATCCCTTCTCAGATTACCCAAAAAGAGTGCTACCAAACTGATCCATGAAAAGAATTGTGTAACTCTGTGAGATGAATTCACACATCACAAAGCAGTTTCTCAGGATAATTCTTTCTAGTTTTTCTCTGAGGATATTTAGTTTTTCACAATAAGTTTAATGTGCTCCAAAAAGTCTCATTGTAGATTCCAAGAAAACAGTGTTAGCAAACTGCTCAAAGAAAAGAACAGTGTAACTCTAGGGGCTGAATTCCACATTACAAAGCAGTTTCTCTGAAAGTTTCTTTTTGTTTTTTTTTTCTGAGGATATTTTCTTTGTCATCATAGGCTTGAATGCACTAGCAAATATCCTATTGCAGATTCCACGAAAACAGTTTTATCAAACTGCTCAATGAAAATTATGTTGTAACTCTGTGAGATGAATTCACACATCATAAAGCACTTTCTCAGAAAGGCTCTTTTTGGTTTTCCTATGAGAATATTTCCTTTTTCACTATAGACCTGAAAGTACTCCCAAATATCCCATTGCAGATTCTACGAAAACTGTGTTAGAAAAACTGCTCCATGAAAAGTAAGTTGTAACTCTGTGATATGAATTCACACAATACAAAGAACTTTCTCAGAAAGTTTCTTTCCAGTTTTTATCTGAGGATAATTTCTTTTCCCTATAGGCCTCAATGTGCTCCACAATATCCTTTTGAAGACTCAATGAAAACAGTGTTAGCAAACTGCTCCATGAAAAGAAAGGTGCAACTCCGTCAGATGAATTCACACATCACAAAACAGTTTCTCAGAAAGCTTCTTTCTAGTTGAGGATATTTCCTTTGTCAGCCTAGGCTTCAATGCAATCCAAAATATACTTTCTCACATTCCACAAATACAGTGCTAACAAACTGTACCATGAAAGGAAATTGCAACTCTGTGAGATGAATTCACAAAATAGAAAGCAATTTCTCAGAAAGTTTCTTTCTAGTTTTCGTCTGAAGATATTTCCTTTGACACCATAAGCTTCAATACACTCTGAAGTATCCCATTGCAGATTTCAAGAAAACAGTGTTAGCATACTGCTCAATGAAAATAACAGTGTAATTCTGTGAGGTGAATTCACACATCACAAAGAAGTTTCTCAGAAAGCTTCTTTCTAGTTTTTATCACAGAATATTTCCTTTGTCACACTATGCTTCAATTCAATCCAAAATAGCCCTTCTCAGATTCCCCAAAAACAGTGCTACCAAACAACTCCATCAAAAGAATCGTGTAACTCTGTGAGACGAATTCACAAGTCACAAAGTAGTTTCTCAGATATCTTCTTTCTAGTTATTGTCTGAGGACATTTAGTTTTTCACGATAGGCCTCATTGCGCTCCTGAATATGCCTTTGCAGATTTTATGAAAATAGTGTTAGCAAACTACTCCATGAAAAGAAAAGTGTAGATCTGTGATAAGAATTCACACATCACAAAGCAGTTTCTCAGAAAGCTTCTTTCTAGTTTTTATCACAGAATATTTCCTTTGTCACACTATGCTTCAATTCAATCCAAAATAGCCCTTCTCAGATTCCCCAAAAACAGTGCTACCAAACAACTCCATCAAAAGAATCGTGTAACTCTGTGAGACGAATTCACAAGTCACAAAGTAGTTTCTCAGATATCTTCTTTCTAGTTATTGTCTGAGGATATTTAGTTTTTCACGATAGGCCTCATTGCGCTCCTGAATATGCCTTTGCAGATTTTATGAAAATGGTGTTAGCAAACTACTCCATGAAAAGAAAAGTGTAGATCTGTGATAAGAATTCACACATCACAAAGCAGTTTCTCAGAAAGCTTCTTTCCAATTTTTACCTTAGGTTATTTCCTTTGTTACCATAGGTTGCAAAGCACTCCCAAATATCCTATTGTAGATTCCATGAAAACAGTGTTATCAAAGTTCTTAATGAAAAGAATGTTTAAACTGTGTACGATGAATTCACACATCACAAAGCAGTTTCTCATAAAGCTTCTTTCTAGTTTTTATCTGAGGATATTTCCTTTGTTGCCATAGGCTTCAACATGTTCCAAAATATCCCTTCTCAGATACACCAAAAACAGTGCTACCAAACTGCTGCATGAAGAGAAAGGTGTAACTCTGTGAGCTGAATACACACATCACAAAGCAGTTTCACATAAAACTTCCTTTTGGTTTTTTCCTGAGGATATTACATTTGTCACCATAGGCTTCAATGTGCTCAGAAATATACTATTGCAGATTCCCTGAAAACAGTATCAGGAAACTGTTCCAAGAAAAGTGTTGTGTAACTGTGTGTGATGAATTCACACATCTTAATGTAGTTTCTCAGAAAGCTTTTCTCTAGTTTTAATATGAGGAGATTTCCTTGTTCACCATAGTCCTCAACTCGCTCCCAAATATCCCTTTGTAGATTCCACGAAAACAGTGTTAGCAAACTTGTCCATGAAAAGAAAGGTGTTATTCTGTGAGATGAATACACACATCAAAAGAAGTGTCTCAGAAAACTTCTTTGTAGTTTTTATCTGATTAGATTTCCTTTGTCACCATAGGCTTCAATGTGATCCACAATATCCCTTCTCTGATTACCCCAAAACAGTGCTACCAATCTGATCCATGAAAAGTATGGTGTAACTCTTTGAGATAAATTCACACATCACAAAACTGTTTCTCAGACAACTTCTTTCTAGTTTTTATCTGAGGATATTTCCTTTTACTCCATATTCCTCAATACGATCCAAAATATCCCATTGCAGATTCCAGGAAAAAAAAGTGTTACTAAATTTCTCAATGAAAAGAACGGTGTAACTTTCTGGGATGAATTCACACCTCAAAAAGAAGTTTCACAGAATACTTCTTTCTAGTATGAGGATATTTCCTTTTCACCATTTTCATCAATGCACTCACAAATATTCCTTTGCAGATTCCATGAAAATAGTGTTAACAAAGTGCTGAATGACAGGAAAGGTGTAAATCTGTGAAATGAATTCACATTTTCTAAAGCAGTTTCTCAGAAATCTTCTTGTTGGTTTTTGTCTGTGGATATTTCCTTTGTCACCATGGGCTTCAATGTGCTCCCAAATATCCCATTGCAGAATCCACGAAAACAGTGTTAACAAACAGCTCCATGAAAAGAAAGGTGAAACTCCGTGAGATGAATTCACACATCACAAATAACTGTCTCAGAAAGCTTCTTTTTGGTTTTTATCTAAGGATATTTCCTTAGTCATCATAGGCTTCAATGCTATCCAAGATATCACTTCTCATATTCCCAAAAACAGTGCTACCAAACTGATCCATGAAAAGAATCATGTAATTCCATGAGATGACTTAACAAATCACAAAGCAATTTCTCAGGAAGCTTCTTTTTGTTTTTATCTGTGAATATTTCCTTTGTCAGTCTAGTCTTACAAGTGCTCTCAAGTATCCTATTGCAGAATCCAAGAAACCAGAGCTCTCAAACTGCTCAATGAAAGGAACGGTGTAACTCTCTGAGATGAATTCACACATCACAAAGCAGTTTCACAGAAAGTCTCTTTCCAGTTTTTATTCGAGAACATACCCTTTTTCACTATAGGCCTTGTTGTGCTCCCAAATATTCCTTTGTGGATTCCATGAAAACAGTGTTAGCAAACTGCTCCATGTGAGAAAAGTGTAATTCTGTGAAATGAATTCACACATCCTAAAGAACTTTCTCAACAGGCTTTATTAGAGTTTTTATCTAAGGATATTTCGTTTGTCATATAAGCCTCAATGTGCTCCAAAATATACCACTGCAGATTCCAAGAAAACAAGGTTAGGAAACTGCTAAATGAAAAGAACAGTGTAACTCTGTGAGATGAATTCACAAGTCACAAATAAGTTTCTCAGAAAGCTTCTTTGTAGTTTTTTTCTGAGGATATTAACTTTATAACCATAGGCCTCAAAGCGTTCCCAAAAATCCCTTTGTAGATTCCAGAAAAACACTGTTAACACAATTCTCCATGAAAGGAATGGTGTAACTCTGTGAGGTGAATTAACACATCACAAGGAACTTTCTCTGAAAGCTTCTTTCTAGTTTTTATCTGAGGATAGTTCCTTTGTCACCATAGGTTTCAATGCGATTTAAAATATCCCTTCTTGGATTCCCCTAAAAGAGTGCAACAAAACTGCTCCATGAAAAGAATCGTGTACCTATGTGAAATAAATTCACAAATAACAAAGCTGTTTCTACGAAACTTTCTTTTTGCTTCTTATCTGATGATGTTTCTTTGTCACCATAGGCTTCAATGCGCTCCCAAATATCATATTACAGATTCCGTGAAAATGGTGTTATCAAATGGCTCAATGAAAAGAACGGTGTAACTGTGTGAGATGAATTCACACATAACAAAGCAGTTTCTCAGAAATCTGCTTTTCAGTTTTAATCTGAGGATATTTGTTTTTTCACTATAGGCCTCAAGGTGTTCTCAAATATCCCTTTGCAGATTCCATGAAAACAGTGTTTGCAAACCGCTCCATGGAAAGAAAGGTGTAACTCTGTGAGATGAATTCAAACATCAGAAAGTACTTTCTCAGGAACCTTTTTTCTAGTTCTTATCTGAGGATATTTCATTTGTCACCACAAGCTTCAATTCGATCCAAAATATTTGTTACCTGATTCCCCAAAAACAGTGCTACCAAACTAATCCATGGAAAGTATCTTGTAACTCTGACAAATGAATTAACACACCACAAAGCAGTTTCTCAGAAAGCTTCTTTCTAGTTTTTGTATGAGCATTTTTCCTTTATCACTGAAAGCTTCAATGGACTTTTAAATATCCCATTGCAGATTCCAAGAAAACAGTGTTAGCGAACTGTTCAATGAAAAAAAAATTTGTAACTCTGTGAGGTGAATTCAGTCATCACAAAGCAGTTGCTCAGAGAGCTCTTTTCTAGTTTTTATATGAGGATATTTCCTTTTTCACCACATGCCTCAATGTGCTTCCACATATCCCTTTGCAGATTGTACAAAAACAGTGTTAGCAAATCGCTCAGTGAAAAATACAGTGTAACACTGTGAGATGAATTCACACGTCACAAAGAACTTTCTCGGAAAGATTATTTCCAGTTTTTATCTGAGGATATTTCTTTTGTCACTGTAGGCTTCATGTGATTCAAAATATACCTTCTCACATTGCCCAAAAGCAGTGCACCAAACTGATCCATGGAAAGAGTCATGTAACTCTGTGAGATGAATTCACACATCACAAAGTAGTTTCTCAGAAGGCTTCTTTTTGCTGTTTCTTTGAAGATATTTCTTTTGTCACCATAGACTTCAATGCACTCCCTAATATCCTATTGCAGATTCCAGGAAAACAGTGTCAGCAAACTGGGCAATGAAAAGTACGGTGTACCACTGTGATTTGAATTCACACATCACTGGTTCTCAGAAAGCTTCTTTCTAGTTTTTATCTGAGGATATTTCCTTTTTCACTATAGCAACATTGTGCTCCCAAATATCCCTGTGCAGATTCCACGAAAACAGTGTTAGCAAACTGCTCCATGAAAAGAAAGCTTTAATTCAGAGAGATGATTAACACATCATGAAGCAGTTTCTCAGAATGCTTGTTTGCAGTTTTTATTTGAGGATATTTCCTTAATCACCTTAGGCTTTAATGTGATCCAAAATATCCATTCTCAGATTCCCTAAAACACTGCTACCAAAATGATCCATAAAAAGAACCATAAAACTCTGTGAAGTGAATTAAACGATCACAAAGTGGTTTCTCAGAAAGCTTCTTTCTTCTTTTTATATGAGGATATTTCCTTTGTTACCATAAGCTTCAATTCACTCTGAAATATACCATTGCAGATTCCAAGAAAACAGTGTTACCAAACTGCTCAATGAAAAGAACAATACAACTCTGTGAGATCAATTCATAAATTATAAAGCAGTTTCTCAGAAGGTTTCTTTCTGGATTTTATCTGAGGATATTACCTTTATCACCATAGGCTTCAATGCCATCCAAAATATCCCTTCTCAGATTCCACAAAAACAGTGCTAACACTGATCCATGGAAAGAACTGTGTAACTCTGTGAGGTGAATTAACACATCACAAAATGATTTCTAAGAAAGCTTCTTTCTAGTTTTCATATGAGGGTATTTCCTTTGTCACCATAAACTTAAAATGTGCTCCAAAGTACCCCATTGCAGACTCCAAGTAAACAGTGTTAGCAAACTGATCAATGAAAAGAATGTAATTGCGTGAGACGAATTCACAAATCACAAAGTAGTTTCTCAAAAAGCTTCTTTCTAGTTTTTATATGAGGACATTTCCTTTGTCAACTTAGGCTTCAATGCAATCCAAAATATCCCTTTTCAGATTCCCCGAAAACAGTGTTAACAAACTGCCCCATGAAAAAAATCCTGAAACTCTGAGATGAATTTGCAAATCACAAAGCAGTTTCTCAGAAAGCTTCATTCTAGTTTTTGTCTGAGGATATTTCCTTTGTCACCATAAGCTTCAATTCACTCCAAAATATCCCATTGCAGATTCCAAGAAATCAGTGTTAGTAAACTGCACAATGAAAAGAAAGTTGTATCTCTGTGAGATGAATTGACACAACACAAAGCCGTTTCTCAGAAAGCTTCTTTTTGGTATTCTTCTGAGGATATTTCCTTTGTCACCATAGCAGATTCCACGAAAACGGTGTTAGCAAACTCCACTGTGAAAAGAATAATGTAACTCTGTGAGATGAATTCACACATCCCAGACAACTTTCTCAGAAAGTTTCTTTCTAGTTTTTATCTGAGGATATTTCCACTGTCACCACATGCTTCAATGCAATAGAAAATATCCTTTCTCAGTTTCCCCAAAACAGTGCTAACAGACTGATCCATGAAAAGAATCCTGTAATGCTGTGAGATGAATTAAAACATCTCAAAGCTGTTTCCCAGAAAGCATCTCTCTAGTATTTATATGAAGATATTTCCTTTGTCACCATAGACTTCAATGCAATCCACAATGTCCCTCAACAGATTCTGCAAAAACAGTGCTAACAAACTGCTCCATGAAAAGAATCAAGAAATTCTGAGATGAAATCACAATTCACAAAGCAGTTTCTCGGGAAGATTCTTTCTAATTTTTGTCTGAGGATATTTCCTTTGTCACCATAAGCTTCAATGCACTCTGAAATAACCCAATGCAGATTCCAAGGAAACAGTGTTAGCAAACTGTGCAATGAAAATAACAGTGTAACTCTGTGAGATGAATTGACACAACACAAAGTAGTTTCTCAGAAAGTTTCTTTTCGGTTTTCATCTGAGGATATTTCCTTTGTCAGCATAGATTTCACTGTACTCCCAAATATTCTTATGCAGATTCCACAAAAAAGTGTTATCAAACGGCTCAATGAAAGAATGGTGTAGTTCTGTCAGATGAATTTACACATCAGAAAGCAGTTTCTCAAAAAGTTTCCTTCTAATTTTTATCTGAGGATATTTCCTTTTTCACTCTAGACCACAATGAACCCCCAAATTTCCCTTTGCAGATTCCATGAAAGCAGTGTTAGCAAACAATTCCATGAAAAAATGTGTAAACCTGTAAGATGAATTCACACATTTAAAAGGAACTTTCTCACAAAGCTTCTTGATGGTTTTTATCTGAGGATATTTCCTTAGGCACCAAGGGCTTCAATGTGACACAAAATATCCCTTCTTGGTTTCCCCAACAACGGTAGTACCAAACTGATCCATGAAAACAATCGTGTAACTCTGTGAGATGAATTAACATACCACAAAGCAGTTTCTCAGAAAGCTTCTTCTTATTTTTTATATGAAGATATTTCCTTTGACACCATAAACTTCACTGCGCTCCAAAATATCCCATTGCAGATTCCAAGAAAGCAGTGTTAGCAGACTGCTAAATGAAAAGAACAATGTAAATCTTTGAGATGAATTCACAAATCACAATGCAATTTGTCAGAAAGCTTTTTTCTAGTTTTTATCTGAGGATATTTCCCTTTTCACTGTAGGTCTCAATACGCTCCCAAATAAATCTTTGCAGATTCCATGAAAACTGTGTTAGCAAACTGCTCCATAAAAAGAAAAGTGTAACAGAGTGAGATGAATTCCCAATCACAGGGAAGTTTCTGAGAAATCTTCCATATAGTTTTTATCTCAGGATATTTCCATTTTCACCTTGGGCTTCAATGTGGTCCAAAATATCCCTTCTAAGATTCCCCACAGTCAGTGCTACCAAACTGATCCATGAAAGTGTTGTGTAACTCTGTGAGATGAATTAACACATCACAAAGCCATTTCTCAGAAAGCTTCTTTCTAGTTTTTATACGAGGATATTTTGTTTGTCACCATAAGCTTCAATGCGCTCCAAAATATCGCATTAAGATTCCAAGAAAACAGTTTTAGCTAACTGCTCAGTAGAATGAACAGTGTATCATTGTGAGATGAATTCACATATGATGAATCATTTTCCCTGCAAGCTTCTTTCTAGTGTTTATATGAGGATATTTCCTTTCTCCCCATAGGCTTCATGCACTCCATATATCCCTGTGTAGATTCCATGAAACCAGTGTTAGCAAACTCCTCCACGAAAAGAATCATGTAACTCTGTGAGATGAATTCACAA
This sequence comes from Macaca nemestrina, assembly GCF_043159975.1. Taxonomy (NCBI): domain Eukaryota; kingdom Metazoa; phylum Chordata; class Mammalia; order Primates; family Cercopithecidae; genus Macaca; species Macaca nemestrina. Next base: position 32,768,110 of record NC_092142.1, on the reverse strand, counting down.
GTCACAAAGCAGTTTCTTAGAAAGTTTCTTTCTAGTTTTTGTCTGAAGTTACTTCCTTTTTCACCATAAGCTTCAATGCACTCCAAAATATCCCACTGCAAATTCCACAAAAAAGCAATATTCAAAAACTATTCAATGAATAAAACTGTGTAATTCAGTGAGATGAATTCACACATCACAAAGCGGTTTCTCAGAAAGCTTTTTTCTAGTTTTTATATGAGGGTAATTCCTTTGTCACCATAAACTTCAACATGCTCCGAAATATCCCATTACATATTCCAAGAAAACAGTGTTAGCAAACTGCTCAATGAAAAGAACAGTGTAACCTTTTGAGATGAATTCACACATCACAATGCAGTTTCTCAGAAGACTTCCTTCTAGTTTTTATCTGAGGATATTTCCTTTCTCACCATAGGCTTCAATCCACTCCCAAATATCCATTGCAGATTCAACGAAAACAGTGTTATTCAACTGCCCCATGAAAAGAAAGGTGTAACTCTGTGAGGTGAAGTCACACATCACAAGAAGTTTCTCAGACAGCTTCTTTCTAGTTTGTATCTGAGGATATATTCTTTGTTAAACTAGGCTTCTATGTGATCCAAAGTATCCCTTCTCAGATTCCCCAAAAACAGTGCTACCAAACTGCTCCATGAAAAGAATTGTGTAATTCTGTGAGATGAATTCACACATCACAAGGAAGTTTCTCAGAAAGCTTCTTTCTGGTTTATGTCTGAGGATATTTCCTTTGTCACCATAGGCTTCCATGCAATCCAAAATATCAGTCCTCAGATTACCCAAAAACAGTGCTACCAAACTGCTCCAGGAAAACAATCATTTAACTCTGAGATGAATTCATAAATCACAAAACAGTTTCTCAGAGAGCTTTTTTCTGGTTTTTGTCTGAGGATATTTCCTTTGTCAACATAAGCTTTAATGGGCTCCATAATATCGCATTGCAGTTTCCAAGAAAACAGTGTTGGCAACCTGCTCATTGAAGAGATGAGTGTAACTTTGTGAGATGAATTCACACATCACAAAGCAGTTTCTCACAAAGCTTCTTTCTAGTTTTTTTTTCTGAGGATATTTCCTTTGTCACCATAGGCTTCAATGCACTCCCAAATATTCTACTGCAGATTCAACAAATACAGTGTTTTCAAAATGCTCAATGAAAAAGAACGGTGTAGCTCTGTGAGATGAATTCACAAATCACAAAACAGTTTGTCATAAATGTTCTTTCTAGTTTTTACCTGAGTTTATTTCCTTTGTCACCATAAGCTTCAATGTGCTCCAAAGTATCCGATTGCAGATTCCAAGAAAACATTGCTAGAAAACTGGTCAATGAAAACAACATTGTAACTCTCTGAGATGAATTCACACATCACAAAGCAGTTTCTCAGTAAGATTCTTTCTAGTTTTTATGTGAGGATATTTCCTTTTTCTCCCTAGGACCCAGTGCGCTCCAAATATGCCTTTACAGATTCTATGAAAACAGTGTTAGCAATCTGATCCGTGGAAAGAAAAGTGTAACACTGTGAAATGAATTCACACATCATGAAAAAGTTTCTGAGAAAATTTCTTTCTAGTTTTGATCTGAGGATATTTCCTTTGTTACCATAGGCTAAAAGCAATCGAGAATATCCAGACTCAGATTACCTCAAAACTGCTACCAAACTGATCCATGAATAGAATCTTGTAACTCTATGAGATGAATTAACCCACCAAAACTCAGTTTCTCAGAAAGAATTTTCTAGTTTTTATATGAGGATATTTCCTTTGTAACCATAAGCTCCAATGTGCTCCAAAATACATCATTGCAGATTCCAAGAAAACTGTGTTAACAAACTCATCAATGAAAAGAAGTGTGTAATGCTGTGAGATGAATTCTCACATCACAAAGCAATTTCTCAGAAAGCTTCTTTCTAGTTTTTGTCTGAGGATATTTCCTTTTTCACCATGGGCCTCAATGTGCTTGCGAATATCCCTTTGCAGATTAAATGAAAATAGTGTTAGCATAGTGCTCTGGGAAAAAAAAGGTTTAAATCTGTGAGATTAATTCACACATTTCAAACTGGTTTCTCACAAACCTTCTTTTTGGTTTTTGTCTGAGGATATTTCCTTTGTCATCATGTTCTTCAGTGCATTCTCAAATATCCCATTGCAGATTCCACAAAAACAGTTTCAGCAACCTGCTCCAAGAAGAGTCGTGCGCCTCTGTGAGATGAACCAACATCACAAAGTAGTATCTCAGAAAGCTTCTTTCTAGTTTTTATCTGAGGATTTTTCCTTTTTCAAAATAGGCTTCAATGGGATCCAAAATATCCCTTCTCAGATTCTGCTAAAACAGTGTTACTAAACTGCTCCATGAAAAGGATGGTGTAACCCTGTGAGATGAATTCCCAGATCACAAAGTAGTTTCTCAGAAAGTTTCTTTCTAGTTTTTATCTGAGGATATTTCTTTTTTCACCATAGGCCTCAATGTGTTCTCAAATATACCTTTGCAGATTAGGCGAAAACAGTGTTAACAAACTGCTCCATGAAAAGAAACGTGTAAATCTGTGACGTTAATTCACACGTCACAAAGCAATTTCTCAGAAATCTTCTATCTAGTTTTTATCTGAGGATATTTCCTTTTACATCATATTCCTCACTGTGCTCCCGAATATCCCAATGCAGATTCCACAAAAAAAGTGGTAGTAAACTTCTCAATGAAAGAAAGATGTAACTCTGTGAGCTGAAATCATGCATCACAAAGCAGTTTCACAGAATGCTTCTTTGTGGTTTTTATCTCGGGATATTTCCTTTGTCACCATAAGCTTCAATGTAATCCAAAATATCCTATTGCAATTTTCACGAAAACAGGGTTAGCAAACTTCTCATTGAAAAAAACACTGTAACTCTGTGAGATGAGTTCACACATCAGAAAGCAGTTTCTCAAAAAGTTCTTTTTGGTTATTTTCTGAGGATAACTCCTTTGTCACCATAGGCTTCAATGCAATCAAAAATATCCCTTCACAGATTCCCCAAAAACAGTGCTACCAAAGTGATCCATGAAAAAAATTGTGTAACTCTCTGAGATGAATTAACACATCACAAAATGGTTTCTCAGAAAGCTTCTTTCTAGTTTTTATATGAGGGTATTTCCTTTGTCATCGTAAGCTTAAAATGCGCTCTGAAAATTCCCATTGCAGATTCCAAGAAAACACTGCTAGCACACTGATCAATGAAAAGAACAGTGTAACTCTGTGAGACGAATTCACACATCAAAAAGAATTTTCTTAGAAAGCTTTTTTCTAGTTTTTATGTGATGATCCTTCCTTTGTCACCATAGACTTCAAGGTGATTCAAAATATCCCTTCACAGATTCTTCAAAAAAGTGCTACCAAACTGCTCCATGAAAGGAAAGGTGTAATTCTGTGAGATGAATTCACAAATCAGAAAGCAGTTTCTCAGAAAGTTTCTTCCTAGTTTTTGTCTAAGGATATTTTCTTTGTCAATATAAGCTTCAATGCACTCTGAAACATCCCATTGTGGATTCCAAGAAAACAGTGTTAGCAAACTGCTCAATGAAAAGAACAGTGTAGCTCTGTGAGATGAATTCACACATCAGAAAGCAATTTCTCAGAAATCTTCTTTCTAGTTTTCATCTGAGGGTATTTCCTTTTTCACCATAGGCCTCAATGCACTTGCAAACATCCCTTTGAAGATTCCACAAAAATACGGTTAGCAAACTGCTCCATGAGATGAATTAACCCATCACAAAGCAGTTTCTCAGAAAGATTCATTTTGCTTTTTGTCTGAGGATAATTCCTTTGTCACAATAGGCTTCAATTTGCTCCCAAATATCCTATTGCTACCATACTGCTCCATGAAAAGAATGGTGTAACTCTGTGAAATAAATTTACACATCACAAAGTTGTTTCTCAGGAAGTTTCTTACTAGATTTTATCTGAGGATATTTACTTTTTCATCATATTCCTCAGTGTGCTACGAAATATACAATTGCAGATTTCACAAAAAAAGTGTTATCAAGCTGCTCCATGAAAAGAAAGGTGTACCTCTGTGAGATGAATTCACAAATTACAAAGTATTATCTCAGTAAGCTTCTTTCTATTTTTTAACTCAGGATATTTCCTTTGTCACCATACGCTTCATTGCTATCCACAATATCCCTTCTCAGATTCCCCAAAAACAGTGCTACCTAACTGTTCCATGAAAGGTTTCATGTAACTCTGTGAGATGACTTCACAAATCACAAAGCAGTTCTTTCTAGTTTTTGTTGGGGTATATTTCCTTTTTCACCACAGGCCTAATGCAGTCACTAATATCCCTTTGCAGATTCCACAAAGATAGTGTTAGCTAACTGTTCCATGAAAAGAAAGGTGTAATTTGTGAGATGAACTCACACATCCCAAAGCAGTTTCTCAGAAAGCTTCTTTTTGCTTTCTGTCTGAGGATATTTCCATTGTCAGAAAAGACTTCAATGCGCTTCCAAATATCCTATTGCAGATTCCCCAACAACAGTGCTACAATATTGCTGCATGAAAAAAATGGTGTAACTCTGTGAAATGAATTCAGACATCACAAAGCTGTTTCTCAATAAGCTTCTAACTAGTTTTTATGTGAGGATATTTCCTTTTTCATCATATTCCACTATGCGCTCATGAATATTCCACTGCAAATTCCATGAAAAAAATGTTAGCAAACCTCTCAATGAAAAGAACGGTGTAACATTGTGAGATGAATTCACACATCACAAACCAGTTTCCCAGAAATGTTTTTGGTTTTCATCTCAGGATATTTACTTTGTCACCAGAGGCTTCAATGCCTTCCAAAATATCCTATTGCAGATTCCATGAAAACAGTGTCATCAAACTGCTCAGTGAAAAGAACGTTGTACCTCTGCAAGATGAATTCACACATCACAAGGCAGTTTCTCAGAAAGTCTCTTTCTAGTTTTTATTTGAGGATATTTCCTTTGTCACCATAAGCTTCAATATGCACACAAATATCCTATTGCAGATTCCACGCAAACTCGGTTAAAAAACTCCTGCAAGTAAAGAATCGTGTAACTCTGTGAGAGGAATTCACACACCACAAAGCAGTTTCTCAGAAATTTGCTTTGTAATTTTTATCTGAGGGTATTTCCATTGTCACCTTTAGCTTCAATGTACTCCCAAATATCCTACTGTAGATTCCACGAAACCAGTGTTATCAATATGCTCAGTGAAAAGAATGATGTAACTCTGTGAGATGAATTCACATATCACAAAGCAGTTTTTCAGAAAGCTTCTTTCTGGTTTTATCTGAGGATATTTCCTTTTTCCTTGTAACCATAGGCCTCAATCCGCTCCCAAATATGCCTTTGCAGATTCCATGGAAGCAGTGTTAGCAAACTGCTCCATGAAAAGAAAAGTTTAACTCTGTGAGATGAATTCAGACATCACAAAGAACTGTCTCAGAAACTTCCTTCTAGTTATTATCTGAGGATATTTCCTTTGTCACCATAGGCTTCGATGTGATCCAAAATATCTCTTCTCAGATTCCCCAAAAACAGTGCTACCAAACTGATCCATGGAAAGAATTGTGTAATTCTATGAGATGAATTAACACATCACAAAGCAGTTTTGAAGAAAGCTTCTTTCTAGTTTTTACCTGGGGATATTTCCCTGTCCACCATAAGCTTCAATGTGCTCACAAATATCCCTTCCCAGACACCACAAAAACAGTGGTGCCAAGTAGTCCCTCAAGAGAAACGCTTAGCTCTGTCTGTTGAATGCACACATCACAAAGGGGTTTCTCCAAAAGTTTCTCTCCAGTTCTTATCTGAAGAAATTCCTTTTTTCACCTTAGGCCTCTATGTGCTCCCAATTATCCGTGTGCAGGTTCCACAAAAACAGTGCTAACAAACTGCTACATGAAAGGAATGATGTAACTCTGTGAGATAAATTGACCCATCACAAAGGAGTTTCTCAGGAAACTTCTTTCTAACTTTTATCTGAGGATATTTCCGTTTCCACCATAGGCTTCAATGCGCTTCCAAATATCCCTTCTCAAATACCACAAAAACAGTGATACCGAAGTGCTCCCCCAACAGAAACGTTTAGCTCTATGAGATGAATGCACACATCACAAAGAGTTTCTCAGAAATCTTCCTTTTACCTGAAGAATTCTTTTTTCACCTTAGGCCTCTATGCGCTCCTAAATGTCCCTCTGCAGATTCCACAAAAACAGTTCTGAAAAACTGCTCCATGAAGAGAAAGGTGGGATACTTTGAGATGAGTTCACCCTTCACAAACCAGTTTCTCAGAAAGTATATTTCCTTTTTCACCACAGACTTCAATGTGTTCCTAAATATCTCCTCTCAGCGCAAAAAAAGTTTTGCCGAACTGCTCATTCAACAAAGAAGTTAAACTCTATGAGATGAATACACTTAACAAAACCATTTCATGAAAAGCTTCTCTCTAGTTTTTATCTGAAGTTATTTCCTTTTTCACCATAGGCCTCTGGGAGCTCCTGAATATACCTTTGCAGATTCCATAATAACATGGCTACCAAACTGCTCCATGAAGTGAATCGGGTAACTCTGTGAGATGAAATCACCAATCACAAGCAATTTCTCAGAAAGATTCTTTCTAGTTTTTGTCTGAGAATATTTCCTTTGTCACCCAAAGTGTCAATGCACTCCAAAATATGCCATTGCAGATTCCAAGAAAACAGTGATAGCAAATAGATCAATGAAAAGAACAGTGTAACACTGTGAGATGAATTCACACATCCCAAAGCAGTTTCTCAGAAAGCTTCTTTTTGGCTTTTATGTAAGGATATTTCCTATGTCACCATAGTTTTCAATGCTCTCCAAAATATCTTACAGAAGATTCCATGATAACAGTGTTATCAAACTGCTCAATGAAAGAACGTTATAACTTTGTGAGATGAATTCACACATCACAAAGCAGTTTCTCAGAAAGCTTCTTTCTAGTTTTTATCTGAGGATATTGCCTTTTTCACTACAGGCCTCAATGCACTCCCAAATATCCCTTTGCAGATTCCACAGAAACAGTGTTAGCAAACTGTTCCATGAAATAAAGGTGTAACTCTGTGAGGTGAATTCACACATCACTAAGAACATTCTCAGTAAGCTTCTTTCTAGTTTTTATCTGAGGATATTTCCTTTGTCACCATAGGCTTCAGTGCGATTCAAAATATTCCTTCTCAGATTCCCCCAAAACAGAGCTACCAAACTGCTAATCGTGTAACTCTGTGAGATGAATTAACACATTTCAAAGCAGCTTCTCAGAAAGCTTCTTTCTAGTTTTTATATCAGGATATTTCCTTTTCCACCACAGCCTTCAATGAGCTCCCAAATTTCCCTTCTCAGACACCACAAAAACAGTGATACCAAAGTGCTCCCTCAACAGAAATGTTTACCTCTAGGAGATGAATGCAAACGTCCCAAAGGAGTTTCTCAGAAAGCTTCTCTACAGTTTTTACCTGAAGAATTACCTTTTTTCACCTTAGGCTTCTATGCACTCCCAAATATCCCTTTGCCGATTCCACAAAAACAGTGGCGCCAAACTGTACATTGAGAAGAAAGGTTTAACTCTATGAGACAAATTCACCCATCACAAACTTGTTTATCAGGAAGCATGTTTCTAGTTTTTTTCTGAGGTTATTTCCTTTGTCAGCATAGGCTTGAATGCAATCCAAAGTATTCTTTCTCAAATTCCACAAAAACATTGTTAATAAACTGCCCCATGAAAAATAATTGTAACTCTGTGAAATGAATTCACAAATTAGAAAGCAGATTCACAGAAAGCTTCTTTCTAGTTTTTATCTGAGGAAATTTCCTTTGTCACCATTGGCCTCATTGGGCTCCCAAATATATGCTCTCAGATACCACAAAAACAGTGATGTTGGACTGCTCAATCAACAAAAACGTTAAACTCTATGAGGTGAATAAACACATCAAAAACAATTACTCGAAAATCTTCTCTCCAATTTTTATCTGAAGTTATTTCCTTTTCCATTGTAGGCCTCTAGGCGTTCCCATTATCCCTTTACAGATTCAATAAAAACAGTGCTACCAAACTGCTCCATGTAAAGCATCATGTAACTCTGTGATATGAATTCACAAATCACAAAGCAGGTTTTCAGAATGCTTCTTTGTAGTTTTTATGCGAGGATATTTCCTTTGTCACCATATGCTTCAATGCGCTCTGAAATATCCCATTGCAGATTCCAAGAAAACAGTATTAGCAAACTGCTCAATGAAAAGAACAGTGTAACTCTGTGAGATGAATTCACACATCACAAAGTAGTTTCTCAGAAAGCTTCTTTTTGGTTTTTATCTGAAGATATTTCCCTTGTCATCATATGATTCAATGAGCTCCCAAATATTCTATTGCAGATACCACAAAAACAGTGTTATCAAACTGCTCAAAGAAAACTCCAGTGTACCTCTGTGTGGTGAATTCACCCATCTAAAAGTAGTTTCTCAGAAAGGTTTTTCTAGTTTAAATATGAGAATATTTCCTTTTCCACTATAGACTTCTATGTGCTCCCAAATATCCCTTCTCAGACACCACAAAAACACTGAGATCACACTGCTCTATCAACAAAATTGTTTACCTGTATGAGATGAAAACACACATCACAAAACAGTTTCTCAAAAACCTTCTTTCCAGTTTTTTTCTGAAGATATTTCCTTTTTCACCATAGGCTTCTATGAGCCCCCAAAAATCCCTTTGCAGATACCCCAAAAACAGTGCTATCAAACTGTTCTATGAAAAGAAAGTTGTAACTCTGTGAGATGAATTAATACATCACAAAGCAGCTTCTCAGAAAGCTTCTTTATAGTTATTATCTCAGGATAATTCCTTTATCACCATAGACCTCAAAGCACTCCCAAACATACCTTTACAGATTCGAAAAAAACAGTGTTAGCAAACAGCTCCATGAAAAGAAAGGTGTAACTCTGTGAGATGAATTCACATGTCACGAAGAACTTTCGCAGAAAGCTTCTGTGTAGTTTTTATCTGAGAATATTTCCTTCGTCACCATAGGTTTGAATGCGATCCAAAATATCCCTTCTCAGATTCTCCAAAAACACTGCTCACAAACCGATTCAGGAAAATTATCTGTAACTCAGTGAGATGAATTAACACATCACAAAGTGGTTTCTCAGAAAGCTTCTTTTTAGTGTTTATATCAGCATATTTCCTTTGTCACCCTAAGCTTCAATGTGCTCCAAAATATCCCATTGCAGATTCCAAGGAAACAGTGTAAGCCAACTGCTCAATGAAAAGAACAGTGTAACTTTGTGAGATGACTTCACACATCACAAAGCAGTTTCTCAGAAATATTTTTTTTTACTTTTTATCTGAAGATATTTACTTTTTCACCATATTCCTCAATGCACTCCTGAGTATCCAATTTCAGATTAAATGAAAAAAGTGTTGGCAAACTTCTCAATGAAAAGAACGGTATTGCTCTGTGAGATGAATTCACACATCACAAAGCAGTTTCACAGAAAGCTTCTTTCTCGTTTTTATCTGAGCATATTTCGTTTGTCACCATAGGCTTCAATGCCCTCCCAATTACCCTGTTGCAGATACCACGAAACCAGTGTTATCAAACTGCTCATTGAAAAGAACATTGTAACTCTGTAAGGTGAATTCATACATCACAAAACTGTTTCTCAGACAGCTTCTTTCTAGTTTTTACATGAGGATATTTACTTTTTCACTATAGGCCTCAATGTGCTGCAGAATATCCCATTGCAGACTATATGAAAAGAGTGTTAACAAACTGCTCCAAGAAAAGAAAGGTGTAATTTTCTGAGATGAATTCACACATCACAGAGAACTTTCTCAGAAAGTCTCTTTCTAGTTTTTATCTGGGAATATTTCCTTTGTCACCATAGGATTCAAAGCGATTCAAAATATCCTTTCTCAGATTCCCCAAAAACACTGCTACCAAACTGATCCATGAAAACTATCATGTAACTCTGTGAGATTAATTAACACATCACAAAGTGGTTTCTCAGAAAGTTTATTTCTAGTTTTCATATGAAGATATTTCCTACGTCAACATAAGCTTCAATTCTCTCCAAAATATCCCATTGCAGATTCCAAGAAAAGAGTGTTAGTAAACAGCTCAATGAAAACTGCAGGATAATACTGTGAGATGAATTCACACAGCACAAGGCAATTTCTCAGAAAGATTCTTTCTACCTTTTAACTGAGAATATTTTCTTTTTCACCATAGGTCTCAATGCGCTCCAATGTATACTTTTGCAGATTCCATGAAAAAAGTGTTAGCAAATTGGTCAGTTAAAAGAACAGTGTAGTCTGGGCATGGTGGCTCACACCTGTAATCTCAGCACTTTGGGAGGCCTAGACGGGCAGATCACGAGGTGAGATCGAGACCATCCTGGCTAACACGGTGAAACCCTGTCTATACTAAAAATACAAAAAAATTAGCTGGGCGCGGTGGCGGGCATCTGTAGTCCAGCTACTTAGGAGGCTGAGGCAGGAGAATGGCGTGAACCTGGGAGGCAGAGCTTGCAGTGAGCCGAGATTGCACCACTGCACTCCAGCCTAGGGCACAGAGCAAGACTCTGTCTCAAAAAAAAAAAAAAAAAAAAAAGAACTGTGTAACTTTGCAAGAAGAATTCACACATTACAAAGAAGTTTCTCAGAAAGCTTCTTTCTAGTTTAAATCTGAGGATATTTCCTTTTTCACATAGACATCAATGTGTTATCAAATAACTCCTCTCAGGTACTACAAAAAGAGTGATGCAGAATTGCTCCATCAAAAAAATGGTTAAACTCTATGAGATGAATACGCACATCACAAAACCGTTTTCTCAAAAAGCCTCTCTCCAGTTTTTACCTGAAGGTATTTACTTTTTAACCCTAAGTCTCTAGGAGCTCCCAAATACAACTTTGCAGATTCCACAAAAACAGTGCTACCAAGGTGCTCAAAGAAAACAAAGGTGTAACTCTGTGTGATGAATTCACTCATCACAAAGAAATTTCCCAGAAAGCTTCTTTCTAGTCTTTATCTCAGGATATTTCCTTTTCCACCATTGGCTTCCATGCGCTCCCAAATATCCCTTTGCAGATTCCATGAAAACAGTATTAGCAAACTGCTCCATGAAATACAAGGTGGAACTCTGTGGGATGAACTCACACATCACAAAGAACTTTCTCAGAAAGCTTCTATCTAGTTTTTAATCTGAGGATATTTCCTTTGTCACCATAGATTTGTGATCCAAAAATATCCCTTCTCAGATTCCCCAAATACAGTGCTACCAAACTGCTCAATGAAAAGAATCTTGTAAGGCAGTGAGATGAATTCACAAATCACATATCTGTTTCTCAGAAAGCTTCTTTCTAGTTTCTGTCTGAGGATACTTTCTTTGTCACCCTAAGCTTCAATGCGCTCCAAAATTTCTCACTGTAGATTCCAAGAAAGTAGTTTTAGCATACTGCTCAATGAAAAGAACATTATACTGTGCGATTAATTTACTCATCATTAAGTACTTTCTCAAAAAGTTTCTTTCAATTTCATATCTGAAGATATTTTCTTTTTCACCATAGTACACAATGCGCTCCCTAATATCCCTTTGTAGATTCCAGGAAGGCAGTGTTAGCAAACTCCTGCATGAAAAGAAAGGTATAACTCTGTGAGATGAATTCACACATCATAGAGAAATTTCTCAGAAAGTTTATTTCTAGTTTCTATCTGAGGACATTTCTTTTGTCACTGTAGACTTCAATGAATTCCCACATATCTTATTGCAGATTCCACAAAAACAGTAGCACCAAAGTGATCCATGAAAAGTATCATGTAACTCTGTGAGTGGAATTATCACATCACAAAGCAGTTTCTGAGAAAGCTTCTTTCTGGTTTTTATATGAGGACATTTCCTTTGTCACCATAAGCTTCAATGTGCTCTGAAATATCCCACTGCGGATTCCAAGAAGCCAGTGTTAGCAAACTGCTCTATGAAAAGAATACTGTAACTCTGTGAGATCAATTCACACATCACAAAGCAGTTTCTCAGAAAATTTCTTTCCATTTTTTATGAGGACATATCCTTTGTCACCATTTTCCTCAAAGCGTTCCCAAATATACCTTTGGAGATTCCACGAAAACAGTAAGCAAACTGCTCCATGAAAAGAAAGGTGTAAATCTGTAAGAAGAATTCACACTTCACAAAGCAGTTTCTCAGAAAGCTTCTTTTTGGTTTTTGTCTGAGGATATTTCCATCATCACCATAGGCATCAAAGTGTGCCCAAATTTGACATTTTTTGCAGATTTCACAAAAACAGTGTTAGCAAACTATTCCAAGAAAAGAATCCTGTAATTGCTTGAGATGAATTCACACATCACAAAGAAGTTTCTCAGAAAACTTCTTTCTAGCTTTTGTTGGGGGATAATTTCCTGGTTACCATAGACTTCAATGTGATCCAAAATATCCCTTCTCAGAATCCTCAAAAACAGGGCTACCAAACTGCTCCATGAAGAGAATGTTGTAACTCTGTGAGGTGAATTCACACATCACAAAGCTTTTTCTCAGAAAGCTTCCTTCCAGTTTTTGTCTGGGGATATTTCCTTTTTCATCATATTCTTCAATGCCTTCTGAAATATCCCATGCAAAAAGTGTTAGCAAACTTCTCAATGAAAAGAACTGTGTAACTCTGTGAGATGAATTCACATATCATGAAGAAGTTTCTCTGAATGATTCTTCCAAGATTTTATCTGAAGATATTTCCGTTGTCACCATAGGCTTTAATGCAATCCAAATTATCCCTTCTCAGATTCACCAAAAGCCGTCCTACCAAACTTCTGCATTAAAAGAATCGTGTAACTCGGAAAGATGAACTCACAAATCACAAAGCAGTTTCTCCTTAAGCTTCTTTCTAGTTTTGTCTGAGTATACTTTCTTTTTCACTTTTTGCCTCAATGTGTTCACAAATATCCCTTTATAGATTACAGAAAAATAGTGTCAGCAAACTGCTCCATGAAAATAAAAGTGTAAACCTGTGAGACGAATTCACACATTGCAAAGAAGTTTCACAGAAAGCTTCTTTCTGCTTTTTATCTGAGGATATTTCCTTTGTCACTACAAGCTTCAATGCACTCCCAGATATCCTATTGCAGATTCCTCGAAAACAGTGTTATCAAACTGCTCGATGAAAAGAACAGTGTAGCACTGTAAGATGAATTCACATATCACAAAACTGTTTCTCAGAAAGCTTCTTTCTAGTTTTTATCTAAGGATATTTACTTTTCACTACAGGCCTCAAGGTACTCCAGAATATCCCTTTGCAGATTCCACGAAAACAGTGTTAGCAAACTGCTCCATGAAAAGAAAGGTGTAAATCTGTGAGATGAAACCACATATCACAAAGCCGTTTCTCAGAAAGCTTCCTTCTAGTTTTTATCTGAGTTTTTCCTTTGTCACCATAGGTTTCAATGTGATCCAAAATATCCCTTCTCAGATTCCCCAAAAACAGTGCTACAAAACTGGTACACGAAAAGAAATATGTAACTCTGTGAGATAAATTCACAAATCACAAAGCAATTTCTTAGGAAGCTTCTTACTAGTTTCTGTCTGAGGATATTTCCTTTGTCACCATGAGCATCAATGTACTGCGAAATATCTCATTGTAGATTCCACAAAACAGTGTTAGCAAACTGCTCAATGAGAAGAACAGTGTAACCCTGTGAGACGAATTCACACATCACAAAGCAGTTTCTCCAAGAGTTTATTTTTGGTTTTTATTTGAGGATATTCCCTTTTTCACTACAGGCCTTAATGCAGTCCCAAATATCCCTTTGCAGATTCCAGGGAAAAACTGTTAGCAAACTGCACCATGAAAAGAATGGTGTAATTCTGTGAGATGTATTCAAACATCACAAAGAACTTTCTCAGAAAGCTTCTCTCTAACTTTTTGCTGAGGATATTTCCTTTGTCACCCTACGTTTCAATGCTATCCAAAATATCCCTTCTCAAATTAACCAAAAACAGTGTTAACAAACTAATGCAGGACAAGTGTCTTGTAACTCTGTGATACAAAATAACACAGCATGAAACAGTTTCTGAGAAAGCTTCCCATTAGTTTTATATGAGGTTATTTCTTTTGTCACCTTAAGGCTCAATGTGTTCTGAAATATTCCATTGCAGATTCCAAGAAAACAGTGCTAGAAAACTGCTCAATGAACAGATCAGTGTAACTCTGAGATGAATTCACAAATCACAAAGCAGTTTCCAGAAAGCTTCTTACTTGTTTTGTCTGAGGATATTTCCTGTGTCACCATAATCTTCAATGTGCTCTGAAATATACCATTGCACATTCCAACAAAACAGTGTTTGCAAACTGCTCAATGAGAAGAACAGTGTAACTCTGTGAGATGAATTCACACTTCACAAAACACTTTCTCAGAAAACTTCCTACTTTTTTTAATCAGATGATATTTCCTTTCTCAACATAGGCCTCAATGCACTCCAAAATATCTCTTTGCAGATTTCACGAAAACAGTGTTAGCAAACTGCTCCATGAAAATAAGGTGTATGTCTGTGAGATGAATTTACAAACTACTAAGCAGTTTCTCAGAAAGCTTCTTTCTAGTTTTTGTCTGATGATATTTCCTTTGTCACCTGCAGCCTCAATGTGCTCCAAAATATCCCATTCCAGATTCCAAGAAAACAGTGTTAGCAAACTACACAATGAAAAGAACAGTGTAATACTGTGAGGGGAATTCACATATCACAAAGCAGTTTCTCAGAAAGCTTCTTTCTAGTTTTTATATGAGGATATTGCCTTTTTCATAATAGGTCTCAACGTGATCATGAATACCTTTGCAGATTCCACAAAAATAGTGTTAGTAAACTGCTCCATGCAAAGAAAGCTGTAAATCTCTGAGATGAATTCACACATCACAAAGCAGTTTCTCAGAAAACCTCTTTCTAGTTTTTGTCTGAGGATGTTTCCTTTGTCACCATAGGCTTCAATGAGCTCTCAAATATCCTATTGCAGATTCCCCAAAAACAGTGCTACCAAACTGATCCATGATTAGAATCATGTAACTCCATGAGATGAATTAACACATCACAAAGCAGTTTCTCAGAAAACTTCTTTCTAGTTTTCATATTAGGATATTTCCTTTGTCACCATAAGCTTCCATGCACTCCAAAATATCCCATTGTGGATTCCAAGAAAACGGTGCTACCAAACTGCTCCATGAAAAGAAAGGTGTAAACCTCTGAGCTGAATTCACACATCACAAAGCTGTTTCTCAGAATGTTTTGTTTGTTTGTTTGTTTGTTTGTTTTCTTAGGATATTTACTTTGTCACTGTAGGCTTGAATACACTGCCAAACATCCTATTGCAGGTTCCCCAAAAACAGTGCCACCAAACGGATCCATGATAAGAATTGTGTAACTGTGAGATGAACTCACATATCACAAAGCAGTTTCTCAGAAAACTTCTATCTAGTTTTTATCTGAGAATATTCCCTTTGTCACTGTAGGCTTCAATGTGATCCAAAATATCCCTTCTCATATTCCCCAAAAACATTGCTACCAAACTTCTCCATGAAGTGTATCATGTAAAATCTGTGAGATGAACTGACAAGACAGAAAACAGTTTCATAGAAAGCTTCTTTCCAGTTTTTGTCTGAGGATATTTCCTTTGCCACCATAGGCTTCAATGCTCTCCCAAATATCCTATAGGAGATTCCATGAAAACAGTTTTACTAACTGCTCCAAGAAAGGACTCATGCTACTCTGTGAGATGAATACACACATCACAAAGCAGTTTCTCAGAAAGTTTCTTTCTAGTTTTTATCTGAGGGTATTTCCTTTTTCACCATATGCTTCAAGGTGATCCAAAATATCCCTTCTCACATTCCCTCAAAACAGTGCTATTCAACTTCTCCATGAAAAGAGTGGTGTAACTCTGTGAGATGAATTCAAACATCACAAAGCAGTTTCTCAGAAAGCTTCTTTTTAGTTTTTTTATGAGGATATTTACTTTGTCAAGTAACCTTCAATGTGCTCTGAAATATCTGATTGCAGATTCCAAGAAAACAGTGTTAGTAAGCTGCTCAATGAAAATAACATTGTAACTCTCTGAGATGAATTCACACATCACAAAGCAGTTTCTCAGAAAGCTTCATTCTAGTTTTTATGTGAGGATATATACTTTTCCAACATAGGCCACAATATGCTCCCAAATGTCAATTTACAGATTCCATGAAAGCAGTTTTAGCAAAGTGCTCCATAAAAGGAAATGTGTAACTCTGTGAGATGAATTCACACATCATGATGAAGTTTCTCACAAAGCTTCTTTCTAGTTTAAATCTGAGGATATTTCCTTTGTCACCATAGGCTTCAGTGTGATCCAAAATATCCTTCCTCAGATTCCCCAAAAACAGTGCTGCCAAACTGATCCATGAAAAGAATCATGTTACTATGTGGGATCAATAAACCCATCACAAATCGGTTTCTTAGAAATATCTTTTCTAGTTTTTATATGAGGATATTTCCTTTCTCACCATAAGCTCCAATGCACTCAGAAATATACCATTGCAGATTCCAAGAAAATACTGTTAGCAAACTCCTCAATGAAAAGAACAGTGTAACTCTGTGAGATGAATTCCCACATCACATTGCAGTTTCTCAGAAAGCTTCTTTCTAGTTTTTTTCTGAGAATATTTCCTTTTTTTACTATAGTCCACAATTTGCTCTGAAATATCCCTTTGTAGATTAGATGATAACAGTGTTAGCAAACTACTCCATGAAAAGAAAGCTGTAACTCTGCGTGATGAATTCACACATCACCAAGAAGTTTCTCAGAAATCTTCTCTCTACTTTTTATCTGAGGATTTTTCCTTTGTCACCATAGACTTCGATGCAATCCAAACTATCCCTTCTCTGGTTCCACATAAAGAGCAATACCAAACTGCTGCATGAAAACAATGGTGTAACTTTGTGGGATGAATTAACACATCACAAAGTATTTTCTAACACATCTTCTTTCTAGTTTTTATATGAGGTTATTTCCTTTGTAATGATCATCTTCAGTGCTCTCTGAAAAATCCCTTTGTGGATTCCAAGAAAACAGTGGTAGCAAACTGCTCAATGAAAAGAACAGCGTAAATGAGAGAGATGAATTAAAACATCACAAAGTAGTTTCACAGAAGCTTCTTTCCAGTTTTTGTCTGAGGATATTTCCTTTGTCACCATAAGCTTCAATGTGCTCCAAAATATCCCACTGAAGATTCCAAGAAAACAGTGTTACCAAACTGCTTAATGAAAAGAACAGTGTAACTCTGTGAGATGAATTCACACATCACAAAGCATTTTTTCAGAAAGCTGCTTTTTTGTTTTTATCTGAGGATGTTTAGATTTTCACCATATTCCTCAAGGCACACGTGAATATCCCTATACAGATACTGCAAAAATAATGTTACCAAACTCCTCCATGAAAATAAAGGTGTAAATCTGTGAGATGAATTCCCACAACACAAAGCAGTTTCTCAGAAAGCTTCTTTCTAGTTTTGATCTGATGATATTTCCTCTTTCATCATTGGCCTCAATGCACTCCCAAATATCCCATTGCAGATTCCATGAAAACGGTGTTAGCAACCTGCTCCATGAAAAAAAAAGGTATAACTCTGTGAGATGTATTCACACATCACAAAGAACTTTCTCAGAAAGCTTCCTTCCAGTTTTCATCTTAGGATATTTCCTTTGTCACCATAGGCCTCAATGCAATTAAAAATATCCCTTCTCAGATACCCTAAAAAGAGTGCCACCATTCTGTTCCATGAACAGATTAGTGTTACTCTGTGAGACAAATTCACATGTCACAAAGTAGTTTCTTAGAAAGCTTCTTTCTAGTTTTTATCTGAGGATATTTCCTTTTTCACCATAGGCCTCTACTCGCTCCCAAATATTCCTTCATATATTTTACAAAAACAGCGTTAGCAAACTGCTCCAAGAAAAGAAAGGTGTTACTCTGTGAGTTGAGTACAAACCTCATAAAAAGGTTTCTCAGAAAGCTTCTTTCTAGTTTTTATCTGAGAATATTTCCTTTGTCACCATAGGCTTCAATGCGATCCAAAATATCTCTTCTGAGATTCCCCGAAAACAGTGCTACCAAACTGTGGCATGGAAAGAAGGGTGTAACACTGTGTGATAAATTCCCACATCACAAAGTGGTTTCACAGAAAGCTGCTTTTTGGTTTTTGTCTGAGGATATTTCATTTATCATCATATACTTCAAAGTGCTCCGAAACATCCCATTGCAAATTCCAAGAAAACAGTGTTAGCAAACTGCTCAGTGAAAAGAGCAATGTAACTTTGTGAGTGAAAGCACACATCACAAAGCAGTTTCTCAGAACACTTCTTTTTGGTTTTTGTCTGAAGATATATTCTTTTTCACCATAGGCTTCAATTTGCTCCCAAACATCCTATTGCAGATTTAATGAAAAGAGTGTTATCAAACTGCTCTACGAAAAGAACGGTGTAAAAGTTGTTTTATCTGAGGATATTTCCTTTGTCACCATAGGCTTCAATGCAATCCAAAATATTCCTTCTCAGATTCCCCTAAAACAGTGCTACCAAAGTGCTCCATGAAAATGAATGTGTAACTCTGTGAGATGAATGCACATATCACAAAGCTCAGGAAGCTGCTTTTTGGTTTTTATCTGATGATGTTTAGATTTTCACCATATTCCTCATGGCACACGAGAATATCCCCATGCAAATTCCGCAAGAATAGTGTTACCAAAGTCCTCCAAGAAAATAAAAGTGTAAATCTGTGAGATGAATTCACACATCACAAAACAGTTTCTCAGAAAGCTTCTTTTTTGTTTTTGTCTCAGAATATTTCCTTTGTCACCATAGGCTTCAATGTGCTCCCACATATCCTGTTGCAGATTCCATGAAAACAGTGTTAGCATCTGCTCCATGAAATAAAATGTGTAACTCTGTGAGATAAATTCACACATCACAAAGCAGTTTCTGAGAAAGCTTTGTTCTCGTTTTTATCTGAGGATATTTCCTTTGTAACCTAGGCTTCAATGTGATCCAAAATATCCCTTCTCAGCTTCCTCAAAAACAGTGCTACAAAATCGCTGCATGAAAAGAATTGTGTAACTCTCCAAGATGAATTCACATATCACAAAGTAGTTTCTTAGAAAACTTCTTTCTAGTTATTATCTGAGAATATTTTCTTTTGCACCATAGGCCTCATTGCGCTCACAAATATCCCATTGCATATTCCATGAAAATAGTGTTAGCAAACTGTTCCAAAAAAGGAATGGTGTTACTCTGTGAGATGAATTCACAAATTACAAAGCAGTTTCTCAGAAAGCTTCTTTGTAGTTTTTATCTGAGGATATTTCCTTTGTCACCATAGGCTTCAATGTGATCCAAAATATCCCTTCTGAGATTCCCCCAAAACAGTGCTACCAAACTGCGGCATGGAAAGAAGGGTGTAACACAGTGTGATAAATTCCTGCATCACAAAGCGGTTTCACAGAAAGCTGCTTTTTGGTTTTTGTCTGAGGATATTTCATTTATCACCATATACTTCAATGTGCTCTAAAATATCCCATTGCAAATTCCAAGAAAACAGTGTTAGCAAACTGCTCAGTGGAAAGAACAATGTACCTCTGTGAATTGAATTCACACATCACAAAGCAATTTCTCAGAAGACTTGTTTTTGGCTTTTATCTGAGGATATATCCTTTGTCACCATAGGCTTCAATGTGCTCTCAAACATCTTATTGCAGATTAAATGAAAACAGCGTTATCAAACTATTCTATGCAAAGAACAATGTAAAAAGTCGTTTTATCTAAGGATATTTCCTTTGTCACCATAGACTTCAATGCAATCCAAAATATCCTATCTCAGTTTCCCCCAAAACACTGCTACTAAACTGATCCATGAAAAGAATTATGTAACTCTGTGAGATGAATTCAGAAATCACAAAGCAGTTTCTCAGAAAGATTCTTTCTAGTGTTTGTCTGAGGGTATTTCCTTGTTCACCATAGGCCTCTATGTGCTTGCAAATACCTCTTTGCCGATTCCACAAAAAAAGTGTTAGCAAACTGTTGCACGAAAAGAAAGGTGTAAATCTGTGAGATGAATTCAACATCAAAAATCAGTTTCTCAGAAAGTTTCTTTTTGGTTTCTGTCTGAGGATATTGCCTTTGTCATCATAGGCTTCAATGCAATCCCAAGTATCCTATTGCTGATTCCACCAAAACAGAGTTAGCAAACTGCTCCAAGAAAAGAATCGTGGAACTCTGTGAGATAAATACACATATCCAAAAGCAGTTTCTCAGAAAGTCTCTCTCTAGTCTTTATCTGAAAGGTAAAAACTTTTACACTATAGACTTCAAAGCAATCCAAAGTATGCCTTATGAGATTCCCCAACAACCGGGCTACCAAAGTTCTCCAAGAAAAGTATGCTGTAACTCTGTGAGATGAATTCACACATTACAAAGCTGTTTCCTTGAAAGCTGCTCTCTAGTTTTTATCTGAGGATATTTCCCTTTTCACCAGGTTCATCAAAGCATTCCCAAGTATCAATTGCAGATTCCATGCAAAAGTTTTAACAAACTTCTCAATGAAAAGAATGGGGTAAGTCTGTTAGATGAATTCACACATCAGAAAGCAGTTTCACAGAAAGCAACTTTATCATTTTTATCTGAGGATATTTCCTTTGTAACCATAGACTTCAATGCACTCCCAAATATAATATTGCAGATTGCACGAAATCAGTGTCATCAAACTGCTCAATGAAGAGAGTGGTGTGGCTCTGTAAGATGAATTCACACTTCAAAAAGCAGTTTCTCAGAAAGCTTCTTTCTCGTTTTTGTCTGACGATAGTTCCTTTTTCACCATCGACCTCAACTCGCTCCCAAATATCCCTTTGCAGATCCCAAGAAATCAGTGTTAGCAAACTGCTCCATGGAAGAAAAGGTTTAACTCTGTGAGATGAATTCACACATCCCAAAGAACTTTCTCAGAAACCTTCTTCCTAGTTTTTATCTGAGGGTATTTTCTTTTTCCCCATAGGCTTCAGTGCAATCCAAAATATCCCTTCCCAGATTCCCCAAAAACAGTGCTACCAAACTGCTCTATGAAAAGAACCAATTTACTCTGTGAAACGAACTCACAAATCACAAAGCAGTTTATCACGAAGCCACTTTCTAGTTTTTGTAAGGGGATATTTCCTTTTTAGCTATAGGCCTCTATATGCTCATGAATATCCCTTTGTAGATTTCACGAAAATAGAGGTAGCAAACTGCTCCATGAACAAAAACGTGTAAATCTATGAGATAAATTCACACATCACAAACAGTTTCTCAGAAAGTTTCTTTTTGGTTTTTGTCTGACGATATTTCCTTTGTCACCATAATCTTCAATGCACTCCCAAATATCCTATTACAAATTCCACGAAAATGTTTAATCAACCTGCTCATTGAAAATAATGGTGTAAATCTGTAAGATGAAATTAACACGTCACAAAGTAGTTTCTCAGAAAGCTTCTTTTTAGTTTTTAATCTGAGGATATTTCCTATTTCACCATAGGCCTCAAGGCGTTTCCAAATATCCCTTTACAGATTCCACGAAATCAGTTTTAGTAAAGTGCTCCTAGAAAATAAAGGTGTAGCCGGGCGCGGTGGCTCAAGCCTGTAATCCCAGCACTTTGGGAGGCCGAGACGGGCGGATCACGAGGTCAGGAGATCGAGACCATCCTGGCTAACACGGTGAAACCCCGTCTCTATTAAGAAATACAAAAAACTAGCCGGGCGAGGTGGCGGGCGCCTGTAGTCCCAGCTACTCGGGAGGCTGAGGCCGGAGAATGGCATAAACCTGGGAGGTGGAGCTTGCAGTGAGCTGAGATCCGGCCACTGCACTCCAGCCTGGGTGACAGAGCGAGACTCCGTCTCAAAAAAAAAAAAAAAAGGACATGCTCTCATTCTTGCCGGGCGCAGTGGCTCAAGCCTGTAATACCAGCACTTTGGGAGGCCGAGACGGGCGGATCACGAGGTCAGGAGATCGAGACCATCCTGGCTAACACGGTGAAACCCCGTCTCTACTAAAAAATACAAAAAACTAGCCGGGCGCGGTGGCGGGCGCCTGTAGTCCCAACTACTCGGGAGGCTGAGGCAGGAGAATGGTGTGAACCCAGGAGGCGGAGCTTGCAGTGAGCTGAGATCCGGCCACTGCACTCCAGCCTGGGCGGCAGAGCGAGACTCCGTCTCAAAAAAAAAAAAAAAAAAAAAAAAAAAAAGAAAATAAAGGTGTAACAAAGCAGTTTCTCAGAAAACTTCTTTCTAGTTTTTATCTGAGGATATTTCCTATGTCACCATAAGTTCAATGCACTCTGAAATATCCCATTGCAGATTCCACAAAAAAAGTGTTAGCAAACAGCTCAATGCAAAGAACAGTGTTGCTCTGTGAGATTAATTCACACCCCATAAAGCAGCTTCCCAGAAAGCATCTTTCTAGTTTTTATATGAGTGTATTTCCTTTGTCCCCATAAGCTACCATTTGCTCCTATATATCACTTTGCCGATTCCAGGGAAACAGTGTTAGCAAACTTCTCCATGAAATGAAAAGTGTAACTCTTGGAGAAGAATTCACACATCACAAAGAACTTTCTCTGAAAGTTTCTTTCTTGTTTTTATCAGAGAGTATTGCCTTTGTCAACGTAGGCTTCAATTCAAAACAAAATATCCTTTCTCAGAATCCCCAAAAACAGTGCTACCAAACTGATACAGGAAAGAATTGTGTAACACTGTGAGATGAATTATCACATAACAAAGCGGTTTTCAGAAAGCTTCTTTCTTTTTTTTTATCAGAATATATTTAATTTTTCACTATAGGCCTCCATGCACTCCAAATATCCCTTTGCCAATTCCACGAAAACAGTGTTAGGAAACTGTTCCATAAAAAATAAGGTGTAACTCTGTGAGATGAATTCACATATCATAAATAATTTTCTCGTAAAGCTTCCTTCTAGTTTTTATCTGAGGATATTTTCTTTGTGACCATAGGCTTCAAAGCGATCCGAAATATCCCTTCTCAAATTCCCCAAAACAGAGCTACCAAACTGATATATGAAAAGAATCATTTCACTCTGTGAGATGAATTACCACATCATAAAGTGGTTTCTCAGAAAGCTTCTTTTTAGTTTTCATATGAGTATATTTCCTTTGTTACCTTAAGCTTCAATGCCCCCTGAAACACCCCTGTGCATATTCCACGAAAAGAGTGTTAGGAAACTGCTCAATGAAAACAACGGTGTAATGTTGTGATATGAATTCACACATCACAAAGCAGTTTCTCAGAACAATTCTTTCTAGTTTTTATCTGAGGATATTTCCATTTTCACAATAGACCTCTATGGGCTCCCAAATATGCCTTTGCAGTTTGCACAAAAACAGTGTTAGCAAACTTCTCAATGAAAAGAATAGTGTACTCTGTGAAATTAATTCACACACCATAAAGCAGTTTCTCATAATACTTCTTTCTAGTCTTTATCTGAGTATATTTCCTTTGTCACCATAGGCTTCAAAGCAATTCAAAATATCCCTTCTCAGATTCCCCAAAAACAGAGCTATGAAACTGCTCCATGAAAAGAATCATGTAACTCTGTGAGATGAATTCAGAAATCACAATGCAGTTTCTCAGAAAGGTTCTTTCTACTTTTTGTCTGTGGATATTTCTTTGTCACCATAACCTTCAACGCACTCCGAAATATCCCATTGCAGATTTCAAGAATTCAATGTTAGCAAACTGCTCAATATAAACAACATGTAACCCTGTGAGATGAAATCACACATCACAAAGTGGTTTCTCCGAAAACTTCTTTCTAGTTCTTACATGAGGATATTTCTTTTGTCACCATAAGCTTCAATGAGATCCCAAATATACCTCTGCAGATTCCACGAAGACAGTGTTAGCAAACTGCTCGATGAAAAAACCTGTGTAACTCTGTGAGATGAATTCATGCATCAGAAAGCAGTTTCTCATAAAGTGTCTTTATAGTTTTTATCTGACTATATTTCCTTTGTCACCATAGGCTTCAAAGCGATCCAAAGTATCCCTTCTCAGATTCCCCAAAACAGTGGTACTAAATTGACCCCTGAAAAGAATCGTGTAACTCTGTGAGATGAATTCACAGATCACAAAGTAGTTTCTGAGAAAACTGCTTTCTCGTTTCTATCACAATATTTAGTTATTCACCATAGGCGTCAATGGCCTCCCAAATATCCATTTGCAATTTCCACGAAAACAGTGATAGTAAACTGCTCTGTGAAAAGAATGGTTTAATTCTATGCGATGAATTCACACATACAAATAACTTTCTCAGAAAACTTCTTTATAGTTTTCATCTGAGGATATTTCCTTTGTCACCATAGGTTTCGATGAGATCCAAAATATCCCTTCTCAGATTACCTAAAATAGTGTTACTAAACTGATGCATGAAAAGAATCATGTAACTCTGTGAGATGAATTATCACATTGCAAAGTGGTTTCTCAGAAGGCTTCTTTCCAGTTTTTATATGAGAATATTTCCTTTGTCACTATAGTTTCAATGTACTCCGACATATCAAATTGCAGATTCGAGAAAATAGTGTTAGCAAACGGTTTAATGAAAAGAACAGTGTAAATTTGTGAGGTGAATTCACACATCAAAAAGGAGTTCCTCAGAAAGCTTGTTTTTAGTTTTTATCCCAGGACACTTCTTCTTCACTGTAGACCTCAATGTGCTCCCAAGTATACCTTTGCAGATTTCACGAAAACAGTGTTAGAAACCTGCTTCATGAATGGAAATATCTAACTCTGTGAGATGATTTCACACATCACAAAGAAGTTTATCAGATAATTTCTTTCTAGTTTTTATCTGAGGATATTTCCTTTGTTACCATAGGCTTCATTGCACTCCCAAATATCCTATTGCAGATTAAACGAAAACAGTGCTATCTCACTGCTCAATGAAAAGAATCATGTAATTTTCTGACTTGAATTCACACATCACAATGTAGTTTCTCAGAAAGCTTCTTGCTAGTTTTCATCTGAGGATGTATCCTTTTTCAATATAGGCCTCAATGAGCTCCCAAATATCCCATTGCAGATTCCAAGAAAACAGATTTCACAAAGTGCTCCATGAAAAGAAAGGTGTAATGCTGTGAAATGAATTCACACATCACAAAGTCCTTTCTCAGAAAGCTTCTTTCCAGTTTTTATCTGAGCATATTACCTTTTTCACCATAGGCTTCAATGCTATCCAAAATATCCCTTCTCAGATTCCTCAAAAATAGTACTACCAAACTGCTCCATGAAAATGATCATGTAACTCTGTGAGGTAAATTCACAAATCAGAAAGCAGTTTCTCAGAAAGCTTCTTTCTATTTTTCATCTGAGAATATTTCCTTTGTCAACATAAGCTTCAATGTGCTCAGAAATATCCCATTATAGATTCCAAGAAAACTGTTAGCAAACTGCTCCATGAAAAGAACAGTGTAATCTGTGAGATGAATTCACACACCACAAAAGAGTTTCTCTCAAAGCTTCCTTCTAATTTTTGTCTGAGTATATTTCCTTTCTCACCATAGTCCTCAATGCACTCCCAAATATCCCTTTGCAGATTCCACTAAAACAGTGTTAGCAAACTACTCCATAAAAATTGAGCTGTCACTCTGTGAGATGAATTCATTCAAAATAAAGTTCATTCTCAGAAACCTTCTTTCTACCTTTTTTCTGAGGATATTTTCTTTGTCACCATAGGCTTCAATGTGATCCAAAGTACCCCTTCTCAGATTCCCAAAAGCAGTGCTTCCAAACTCCTCCATGAAAGCAATCCTATAACTCTGTGAGGTGACTTATCACATCACAAGGCAGGTTCTCAGACAAATTCCTTCTAGTTTTTATTTGAGGATATTTCCTTTCTCAACATAGGCTTCAAGGCACTCCCAAATATCCCTTTTCAGATTCCAAGAAAACAGTGCTAGTAAACTACTCCATGAAAAGAAAGCTGTAATTGTGTGTGATGAATTCACACATCACAAAGAACTTTCTCAGAAAGCTTCCTTCTACTTTTTTTCTGACTATATCCCCTTTTTCACTATTGGCCTCCATGTGCTCCCCATTATCCCTTTGCAGATTCCATGAAAGCAGTGTTACAATTCTGCCCCATATAAAGTATCATGTAACTCTGTGAGATGAATCACAAAGCGGTTTTTCGGAACGTTTCTTTCTAGTATTTCTCTGAGGATATATTCTTTGTCACCCTAAACTTGAATGTGCTCCAAAATATCCCATTGACAATTCCAACAAAACAGTGTCAGCAAACTGCTCAATGAAAAGAACAGTGTAACTCTGTGAGATGGATTCACACATCACAAAGCAGTTTCTCAGAACGCTTATTTCTAGTTTTTATCTGAGGATATTTCTTATTTCACTCTGGGCCTAATTACACTCCCAAATATCCCTTTACAGATTTCACGAAAACATTGTTAGCAAACTGCTCCATGAAAAGAAAGGTGCAACTCTGTGATATGAATTCACACATCACAAGGACCTTTCTCAGAAAGCTTCTTTCTAGTTTTTAATCTAAGGATGCTTCCTTTATCATCATTGGCTTCAATGTGATCCAAAATATCCTTCCTCAGATTCACCAAAAACAGTGCTACCAAACTCATCCATGAAAGGAATCATGTAACTCTGTAAGATATATTAATAAATCACAAAATGGTTTCTCAGAAAGCTTCTTTCTAGATTTTATATAAGGATATTTCCTTTGTCACCATAAGCTTCAATGTACTCTGAAATATCCCTATGCAGATTCCAAGATAACAGGCAAACTGCTCGATGAAAAGAACAATGTAGCTCTGTAAGATGAATTCACACATCAGAAAGCAGTTTCTCAGAAACTTTCTTTCTAGTTTTTATGTGAGGATATGTCCTTTGTCACCATAAGCTTCAATGCACTCCGAAATATCAGATTACAGATTCCAATTCAACAGTGCAAGCAAACTGCTCAATGCAAAGACCCGTGTAGCCTCTGAGATGAATTCACATATCACAAAGTAATTTCTCAGAAAGCTTCTTTCTAGTTTTTATTGGAGATTATTTCCTCTTTCACCATAGGCCTCCATGCGCTCCCAAATATCGCTTTGAAAATTCTAGGAAAACAGTGTTATGAAACTGCTGAATGAAAAGAATGGTGTAACTTTATGAGATGAATTCACACATCACAAAGGACTTTCTCAGAAAGCTTCTGTCTAGTTTTTTACTTGAGTATATTCACTTTGTCATCATAGGCTTCAATGCAATCCAAAATATCCCTTTTCAGAGTCCCCAGAAACAGTGCTACCAAACTGCTCCATGAAAGGAATCATGTAACTCTGAGAGTTGAATTCACAAATTACCGATCAGTTTCTCAGGAAGCTTCTTTCTAGTTTTTTCTAAGGACATTTCTGTTGTCACCATAAGCATCTATGAGCTCTGAAATATACCATTGAAGATTCCAAGAAAACAGTGGTAGCAAACTGATCAATGAAAAGAACAGGGTAACTCTGTGAATGAATTCATACATCACAAAGCAGTTTCTCAGAAATATTCTTTTTAGTTTTAATCTGAGGACATTTCTATTTTCACCATAGGTCTCAAAACACTGACAAATATCTCTTTTTAGATTCCACGAAAACAGTGTGAGCATACTGCTCCATGAAAAGAAAGGTGTACATCTGTGAGATGAATTCACACATCACAAAGAACTTTCTCAGAAAGCTTCTTTCTAATTTTAAACTGAGGATAATTCCCTTGTCACCATTGGCTTCAATGCGATCCAAAACATTCCTTCTCAGATTTCGCAAACACAGAGCCACCAAACTGATCCATGAAAAGAATCGTGTACCTCTTTGAGATGAACTAACACATCACGAGGTTGCTTCTAAGAAAGCTTCTTTTTAGTTTTTTATGAGGATATTTCCTTTGTTACCATACACTTCAACGTGCTCTGATATATTCCATTGCAGATTCCAAGAAAACAGTGTTAGCAAACTGCTCAAAGAAAGGGAAAGTGTAACTCTGTGAGATGAATGCACACATCACAAACCAGTTTCTCAGAAAGCTTCTTTGTAGTTTTTATATGATGATATTTCCTTTTTTACCATAGGCCTCAATGCCCTTCCAAATATCCCTTTGCAGATTCCAAGGAATCTGTGTTTGCAAACTACTCCATGAAAATAAAGTTGTAAGTCTGTGGGATGAAATAACAGATCAGAAAGTAGTTTCTTAGAAAGCTTCTTTCTAGCTTTTATAAGAGGATATTTCCTTTGTCACCATAAGCTTCAATGCGTTCCGAAGTATCCCGTTGCAGATTCCAAGAAAACACTGTTAGCAAACTGCTCAATGAAAAGTACAGTGTGACTCTGTGAGATGAATTCACACATCACAAAGCAGTTTCTCAGAAACCTTCTTTTTTATCTGAGAATATTTCCTTTCTCACTGTAGGCTTCAATGTGCTTGAAAATATTCTATTGCAGGTTCCATGAAAACCTTGTTAGAAAAAGCTCAATGAAAAGAGCCTTGTAACTCTGTGAGATGAATTCACAGATCACAAAGCAGTTTCTGAGAAAACTTCTTTCGAGTTTTTATCTGAGGATATTTTCATTTTCACTATAGGCATCAATGCCTTCCCAAATATCCCTTTGCAGATTCCATGAAAACAATGTTACTAAACTGCTCCATGAAAAGAATCGTATAACTCTGTGACATGAATTAACACATCACAAAGTGGTTTCAAAGGATGCTTCTTTCTAGCTTTTCAATGAGGATGTTTCCTTTTCCACCATTGGCTTCAAAGTGCTCCCAAAAATCCTTTCTCAGACACCACAAAAACAATGATGCCAAAGTGCTCCCTCAACAGAAACATTTAGCTCTATTAGATGAATGCAAACATCACAAAGGAGATTCTCTGAAAGCTTCACTCCAGTTGTTACCTGAAGAATTTTCTTTTTTCACTTTAGGCCTCTATGCACTCCAAAATATGCCTCTGCAGATTTCACAAAAACAGTGCTAACAAACTGCACCACCAAAAGGAAAATGTAACTCTGTGAGATAAATTGATCCGTCACAAAGGAGTTTCTCAGGAAGCTTCTTTCTAGTTTTTATCTGAGGATATTTTCTTTTCCACCATAGACTTCAATGGGCTCCCAAATGGGTTCACAGACACCGTAAAAACAGTGAAGCCAAAGTGCTCCCTCAACAGAAAGGTTTAGCTCTATGAGATGAATACACACATGATAAAGTAGCTTCTCAGAAAGCTTCTCTCCAGTTTTTAACTAAAGAATTTTCTTTTCTCACATTAGGCCTCTATGTGCTCCCAAGTATCCCTCTGCAGATTACACAAAAACAGTGCTACCAAACTGCTCAATGAAAAGAATTGTGTAACTCTGTGAGATGAAATCACCCATCACAAAGCAGTTTCTCAGAAAACTTCTTTCTAGTTTAAATCTGAGGATATTTTCTTTTTCACCATAGACTTCAATGTGCTCCCAAAAATATCCTCTCAGATACCACAAAAACAGTGATGCCGAACTGCTCAATCAGAAAAAAAGGTTAAAATCTATGAGATGAATAAACACATCAAAAACCATTTCTCAAAAACCTTCTCTCCAGTTTTTATATGAAGTTATTTCCTTTCTCACCGTAGGCCTCTAGGAGTTCCCGAATATCCCTTTGAAGATTCCACAAAAACAGTGCTACCAAACTACTCTATGTAAAGAATCATGTAACTCTGTGAGATGAATTCATAAATCACAAAACAGTTTTTCAGAACACTTCTTTCTAGTTTTTGTCTGAGGAAATTTTATTTGTCACTCTAAACTTAATAGTGTTCCAAAATATCCCATTGCAGATTCCAAAAATGTCCGGAGCTGCATGCCCCGGCCATAGCGAATAATAATTAAAGATTAAACACCTGAGCTATATTCATTTCCACTCCACACCTTCTCCCTAGATTTACCTTCTTCCCTGTATTAATACCGCCATTAAAAGATGGTGCTCTTCCTGCTTCTTCTTCATTCATTTTTCCCACGCCCGCGAAAAGACTACCTGACAGCGCAGGCACAACATGACGTCCGACCGGAGAAACCGAAGCCTATCTGGCCATGCCTTCCGCAATGAGGTCATTTCCGCCTTAGCCCAACCCCTTCCCCTCCAAATGTATATAAGGCATTGCATTACCACCATTAAACGAGACTTGATCAGAGCACTGTCTTGTCTCCATTTCTCGTGTCTCTTGTTCCCCAAATTCCCACCCCCTCCTCCAGGGCCTACACTGACTATCCCGCGGGCCGGGATATGTGGCGCCCGAACAGGGACCTGGAAACGAGGGACTCCATGAGGAAGAGGACGCCAAAGGACGGTCGACCGCTAACGAAGACAAAAGGAGTCAAACTCTTCCGATCACCGCGGGAACCTGCCACGTCAGAATCGAAGGTAAGTGATGCGTCCGAAATGGGACAAGAATTAAGCCAACATCAAATATATGTAGGACAATTAAAAGAGGCTTTAAAGATACGAGGAGTAAAGGTTAAAGGTAATGATTTGTTTAAATTTTTTGATTTTGTAAAAGACACTTGCCCTTGGTTCCCACAGGAAGGAACTATTGATATTAAAAGATGGCGTAGAGTAGGGGATTGTTTTCAGGACTATTATAATACTTTTGGGCCAGAAAAAATTCCTGTAACCGCCTTCTCTTATTGGAACCTCATTAGAGATTTAATAGATAAGAAGGAGGCCAATCCGCAAGTCATGGCTGCGGTCGCTCAGACAGAGCATATTTTAAAGGTTAGCTCCCGCTCTAACCTCACAAAGCCTCCACAAGATACGGAGGAAGATCTCATTTCCCTCGAAAGTGATCATGAGGAAATCAAGTCTCCTTCTGTAACAGATAAAGAAATACCACACGTAAACAAACCAAAAAAATACCCAATTTTACAGATGCTTCAAAAGGAGGAGGAAATTAATAAGCCTAATCAATCAGATATAAATTGGGATGATTTAGAGGAAGAGGCGGCTAAATATCACAACCCTGATTTGCCTCCCTGTTCTTCATACCCACCCCCATATAATAAGACACATAATGAGGCTTCTGCGCCCATTGTTATGGCAGCAATAGATCCCAAAGAAGAATTAAAGCAAAAAATTGCTCAACTAGAAGAACAGATTAAACTTGAAGAGTTACATCAATCATTGATAATTAGGCTCCAAAAGCTAAAAACAGGAAATGAAAAAATACCTAACTCAGACGCTATGGAGGGTTCCTTGCGCCCACTTCAGCGGCCTGGACAACATGTTCCAAGAGGGGGGCTAGTTGCTAGCCGACATAGAGAAGACTCCTCCCCCAAAGACGTTTTTCCAGTCACTGAAACCATAGATGAACAGGGACAGGCTTGGAGGCATCATACTGGATTTGATTTTACTATTATAAAAGAGTTAAAGACTGCTGCCTCTCAGTACGGGGCTACTGCTCCATATACTCTTGCTATAGTGGAATCTGTAGCTGAGAATTGGCTCACTCCTACAGACTGGAATACCTTAGTCAGGGCAGTTCTTTCTGGGGGAGACCACTTAATTTGGAAGTCAGAGTTCTTTGAAAATTGTAGAGATACAGCTAAAAGAAATCAACAGGCAGGAAATGGTTGGGATTTTGATATGTTAACTGGTTCAGATATTGGGCCCTCATATCAACAAGGCCTAGCAATGGCTGCCGCTTTTAGCGGCCAAACAATAAGAGATTTCCTCATTAACAAAGGTAAAGATAAAGGGGGATGTTTTAGATGCGGTAAAAGGGGACACTTTGCAAAAGATTGCTGTGAAAACCAAAATAAGAGTCCAGAAGCAAAAATCCCAGGCCTTTGCCCAAGGTGTAAAAGAGGAAGGCACTGGGCAAACGAATGTAAATCTAAAACTGACAATCAAGGAAATCCTTTACCCCCCAGGCAGGGAAACGGGATGAGAGGCCAGCCTCAGGCCCCGAAACAAGCATATGGGGCAGTCAGCTTTGTTCCAGCCAGCAACAGCAATCCATTTCAAAACTTAGCAGAGCAACCCCAGGAAGTGCAGGATTGGACCTCAGTTCCACCTCCCACACAATACTAACACCTGAAATGGGACCGCAAACCTTAAATACTGGAATATATGGACCCTTACCACCTAACACTTTTGGGCTACTTTTAGGAAGAAGTAGTGTCACCATGAGAGGCTTACAAGTCCTCCCTGGAGTTATCGATAATGATTATGAAGGAGAAATTAAAATTATGGCCAGAGCTATTGATAGTATTATTACTGTCCCTCAAGGAGTTAGAATAGCTCAGTTACTCCTGCTACCTTTGGTTAAAACAGATAATAATATCCAATACTCTAATAGAAATATAAAAGGTTTCGGATCATCAGATATATATTGGGTGCAACCAATTACAAATCAAAAACCCTCTCTAACCTTATGGTTAGACGGGAAGGCATTCACTGGACTAATAGACACAGGGGCTGATGTAACTATCATTAAACAGGAAGATTGGCCCTCTCATTGGTCTACCACAGAAACTTTAACTCACTTGAGAGGAATTGGACAAAGCAGTAATCCTAAACAAAGTTCTAAATACCTAACATGGACAGATAAAGAAAACAATTCAGGCCTCATTAAGCCATTTGTCATCCCTTACCTACCTGTTAACCTTTGGGGGCGAGATCTACTCTCTCAAATGAAAATTATAATGTGTAGTCCAAATGATATAGTTACTGCACAAATGTTAACTCAAGGATACACCCCTGGTAAAGGTCTTGGAAAAGGAGAGAACGGTATCCCACAGCCTATACTGGTTTCAGGACAACTTGATAAAAAGGGGTTTGGAAATTTTTAGCTCAGGCCACTGACATACCTGCACCCCAAAGGTGCGCTGACCCCTTTACTTGGAAGTCAGATGAGCCCGTTTGGGTTGATCAGTGGCCTTTACTCAATGATAAACTCAGTGCTGCCCAACAGTTAGTGCAGGAACAACTAGCAGCAGGACATATTGAGGAAAGTAATTCCCCTTGGAATACACCTATTTTTGTTATTAAAAAGAAGTCTGGTAAATGGAGACTCTTACAAGATTTAAGAGCAGTAAATATCACTATGATCCTTATGGGTGCCTTACAACCAGGATTGCCTTCACCGGTTGCGATTCCTCAAAAATATTTTAAAATCATTATTGACCTTAAAGATTGCTTTTTTACAATTCCCCTTCACCCTGCTGACCAGAAAAGATTTGCCTTCAGTCTTCCATCTACAAATTTTAAAGAACAAATGAAGCGCTATCAATGGAAAGTCTTACCTCAGGGTATGGCCAATAGTCCTACCTTGTGTCAAAAATATGTAGCTGCCGCTATAGAGCCAGTCAGAAAAACATGGGCACAAATGTATATTATACATTATATGGATGATATTTTAATAGCAGGAGAAATTGGTGAACAAGTCTTACAGTGCTTCGCCCAACTCAAACAAGAGTTAACAGCAGCTGGACTACAGATAGCCCCAGAAAAGGTACAATTACAAGATCCATACACTTATCTTGGTTTCCAGATTAATGGACCCAAAATCATTAATCAAAAGGCCGTTATACGTCGTGATCATTTAAAAACTTTAAATGATTTCCAAAAATTACTGGGAGACATAAATTGGCTTCGACCGTACTTAAAGCTCACCACAGGAGAGTTAAAACCTCTTTTCGATATATTAAAAGGAGACTCTAATCCAAAATCCCCCAGGTCCATTACTAAAGAAGCATTAATAACACTCCAACAGGTAGAACATGCCATTGCAACACAATTTGTTACCGGTATTGATTATTCTCAGCCATTAATATTCCTTATTTTTAACACAACAATAACCCCTACTGGCCTATTTTGGCAGAACAATCCCATTATGTGGGTACACCTGCCCTCCTCCCCTAAGAAGGTTTTGTTGCCTTATTATGATGCCATAGCTGATCTAATTATCTTGGGAAGAGAAAACAGTAGAAAATACTTTGGAATAGAACCCTCTACCATTATAAAGCCCTACACTCAATCACGCATCCATTGGCTGTTACAAAATACGGAAGCCTGGCCAATTGCTTGCGCTTCTTATACTGGCGCGATTGACAACCATTACCCACCTAACAAACTTATTCAATTTTGTAAACTTCATGCGTTTGTATTTCCCCATATTACCAGTAAAGAACCTCTCAATGACGCATTACTAATTTTCACTGATGGATCTTCCACAGGACTTGCCGCTTACACTTACAATAATGTAGTCGTTAAATTCCAGACCACTTATACATCAGCTCAGCTGGTCGAATTGCAAACTATAATTGCAGCACTATCAGCTTTTCCTTGTCAGCCACTTAACATTTATACAGACAGCGCCTACCTGGCTCATTCAATACCCCTCTTAGAGACCGTGTCTCAAATTAAACATATTTCAGATACAGCTAACCTATTTTTACAATGTCAACAACTTATCCGAAAAAGGACTACTCCCTTTTTTCTTGGGCATATTAGAGCACATTCAGGATTACTGGGACCTCTAACACAAGGTAACGCAACAGCTGACACGGCCACAAAAACCATAGCCACAGTCACTACAGACAATTTGCAACAAGCGCAAAAAGCACATGCCTTACATCATTTAAACGCCCAAACCTTAAGACTTATGTTTAAACTTACCAGAGAACAAGCTCGACAAATAGTTAAACAATGTGCCAACTGCATAACATATTTACCTGTTCCCCATCTAGGAGTTAACCCCCAAGGACTCATCCCCAACGAAATTTGGCAAATGGACGTTACTCACCACTTAGAACTCGGTCAACTAAAATATATCCATGTATGCATAGACACCTATAATGGATTCATCAGTGCAACTCTCCAAACAGGAGAGGCCACCAAACATGTCATAGCTCATTTATTACACTGCTTTTCTATTTTAGGAATACCCAAACAAATCAAAACAGATAATGGCCCCGGTTATATAGCCAAAACCTTCTTACATTTTCGTAATACCCTACAAATTAAACATACCACAGGCATTCCCTATAATCCCCAAGGACAAAGTATAGTAGAAAGAGCTCATCTGTCATTAAAAACTATTATCACAAAATTAAAAGGGGGGAGCTGGTACCCCGTGAAGGGTACCCCCAGAAACATACTCAATCATGCCCTGTTTATCCTTAATTTTTTAAATTTGGACAGTCATGGAAAATCGGCTGCCGACCGTTTCTGGCATCCTGAATCTCAAAAACAGTTTGCAATGGTAAAATGGAAAGATCCACTTGATAGTTCATGGCATGGCCCCGATCCAGTTTTAATTTGGGGAAGAGGCTCAGTATGCATCTTCTCACAAAAAGATGATGCAGCCAGATGGCTGCCTGAAAGATTGGTAAGACAAATAAATCATAACCATTGTCAGTCCAGGGAAGATAAATCTCCCTGAGAAGTTCTTTCCTTCTTGTTTTTCAGAAAATGAAGCCTAACATGAAATTCCTTTGGAGAATAATCGCTCTATATAACATAGTGACAGTCTATGCAGGTTTTGGTGACCCTCGTAAGGCAAAAGAATTATTACGAAAACAATACGGCCAGCCTTGTGACTGCAGAGGGGGACAAATATCTGAACCTCCGTCAGATAGAATCACCCACGTGACCTGCACGGGCAAGACAGCTTACCTAAGGCCAAACCAGTTATGGAAATGTAAGTCTACCCCAAGAGATACCTCACCTAGCAGGCCGCTCTTAGAATGCCCTTGTAGCTCTTTCCAATCTTCTGTACATAGTTCCTGTTATACCTCCTATCAACAATGCAAATCAGGCAATAGAACATATTATACGGCCACGTTACTAAAAACACAATCTGGAGGCATCAATGACGTACAAGTATTAGGATCCACTAATAAACTTGTACAATCTCCTTGTAACGGCCAAAAAGGAAAGCCTGTTTGTTGGAGCACTACCGCCCCCATTCACATTTCTGATGGAGGAGGCCCATTAGATATTGCAAGAATTAAAACCGTCCAGAAAAAATTAGAAGAAATTCATAAAGCTCCATATCCTGAACTTCAATATGACCCTTTAGCCCTGCCTGAGCTTAGAGATAATTTTAGGCTCGATGCCCAAACCTTTGATATCCTCAATGCTACTTACAATTTACTTCAAATGTCCAATACAAGCCTGGCCCACGATTGTTGGCTTTGTCTTAAAATGGGCCCCCCTATTCCTCTAGCCATACCTAACCTTTCATTGCCCTATGTCAATTACTCAAATGAATCCTTAGTAAATAATTCCTGTCCTATTACCCCCCCTTAGTTCAACCGATGATGTTTTCTAATTCCTCTTGCCTCTTTTCACCATCATATAATAACACTAAAGAAATTGATTTAGGCTATGTTGTGTTTGGCAACTGTACTTCCATAATCAATGCCACCAACCCTTTGTGTGCTATAAATGGCTCGGTTTTCGTTTGTGGAAACAACATGGCATATACGTATCTACCTACAAATTGGACAGGGCTTTGTGTTCTGGCCACTCTTCTCCCCGATATTGATATCATCCCTGGAGATGAACCTATCCCCATCCCCGCTATTGAACATTTTATTTATAGACCGAAACGAGCCATACAAATTATTCCCTTGTTGGCTGGACTAGGAATCACCACTGCTTTTACTACAGGAGCCACAGGCCTAGGAGTCTCACTAACCCAATATATTAAATTATCCAATCAATTAATCTCAGATGTATGGACCTTATCCAGTACTATACAAGATTTACAAGACCAAGTAGACTCGTTAGCTGAAGTAGTTCTCCAAAATAGAAGAGGTCTAGATTTGTTAACGGCAGAACAGGGAGAGATATGTTTGGCTTTACAGGAAAAGTGCTGTTTTTATGCCAACAAATCCGGAATCCTCAGAGATAAGATAAAAACTTTGCAAGAAGAACTAGAAAAGCGCAGAAAAGGCCTGGCCGCCAATTCACTATGGACTGGACTCGATGGACTTCTCCCCTATCTCCTGCCATTTCTTGGTCCTTTACTCACTCTTCTACTCTTCCTCACTCTCGGGCCTATAATCCTTAATAAGCTTATGGCATTTGTCAGACAACAAATCGAGGCCTTCCAGGCCAAACCTATACAGGTTCATTATCATCGCCTTGAGATGACTGAAAATGGTGAGTCTTATTTACCTTAATAAGACCACCTCCCCTGTGTGCTGAACTGGACAGTCAATGACGGGTAAGAGGACACTATCTCCATCGGAGCCTAAGACAGGACAGCCGCCCTTGCTGCTGCCTTATCCCATGACGGGCCTAGAAGGTGGGGGTGAGTTGACCCAACCTAAGACAGACGCAGTTCCCGAGGGGTTTTCTTGTCATAAAAATATAAAAAGGGGGACCTGTCCGGAGCTGCACGCCCCGGCCATAGCGAATAATAATTAAAGATTAAACGCCTGAGCTATATTCATTTCCACTCCACACCTTCTCCCTAGATTTACCTTCTTCCCTGTATTAATACCGCCATTAAAAGATGGCGCTCTTCCTGCTTCTTCTTCATTCATTTTTCCCGTGCCCGTGAAAAGACTACCTGACAGCGCAGGCGCAACATGACGTCCGACCGGAGAAACCGAAGCCTATCTGGCCACGCCTTCCACAATGAGGTCATTTCCGCCTTAGCCCAACCCTTTCCCCTCCAAATGTATATAAGGCATTGCATTACCACCATTAAATGAGACTTGATCAGAGCACTGTCTTGTCTCCATTTCTCGTGTCTCTTGTTCCCCAAATTCCCACCCCTTCCTCCAGGGCCTACACTGACTATCCCACGGGCCGGGATACAAAAACACAAGGTTAGCAAACTGCTCAATGAAAAGAACAGTGCAACTCTATGAGATGAATTCTCACATCACAAAGAAGTTTCTGAAAAAACTTCTTTTCGGTTTTTATCTTAGGATATTTCCTTTGTCACCATTGGCTTCAATGTGCTCCAAAATACACTACTGAATATTTCATGAAAACATTGCTAGCAAAATGCACAATGCAAAGAACAGTGAAACTCTCTGAGATGAATTCACACATCACAAAGCAGTTTCTCAGAAAGCTTCTTTCTAGTTTTAATCTGAGGATATTTCCCTTTTCGCCAAATTTCTCAAATCGCTCATAAATATCCCTTTGCAGATTCCACGAAAGCAGTGTCAGCAAACTGCCCCATGAAAGGAAAAGTGTAACTCTGTGAGATGAATTCACACATCACAAAGCAGCATCTCAGAAAGCTTCTTTCTAGTTTTAATCTGAGGATATTATCTTTGTCACCATAGGCTTCAATGCGATCCAAAATATGCCTTCTCAGATTTCCCCAAAATAGTGCTACCAAACTGCTCCATGAAAAGAATCATGTAATTCTGTTAGAGGAATTCACAAATCACAAAACAGTTTCTCAGAAATCTTTCTAGTCTTTGTCTGAGGATATTTCCTTTTTCACCATAAGCCTCAATGCACTCGTGAATATCCCTTTGCAGATTCCACGAAAACAGTGTTATCAATCTGCTCCATGAGTAGAAAGGTGTAAATGTGTGACATGAATTGACACGTCACAAAGAACTTTCTCAGAAAGCTTCCTTTTTGTTTTTTTCTGAGGATATTTCCTTTGTCACCATAGGCTTCAATGCGTTCCCAAATATCCTATTGCAGATTCCACGAAAACAGTATTATCAAACTGCTAAATGAAAACACTTGTGTATCTCTGTGAGATTAATTCACCCATCCAAAAGTAGTTTCTTAGAAAGCTTCTTCCTAGTTTTTATCTGAGGATATTTCCTTTTCCACCATAGGTTTCAAGGCACTGCCAAATATCCCTTCTCAGACACCACAAAAACACTGATGCCAAAGTGCTCCCTCAACAGAAACGTTTAGCCCTATGAGATGAATGCAGATATCGCAAAGGAGTTTCTCTGAAAGCTTCACTCCAGTTTCTATCTGAAGAATTTTCTTTTTTCACCTTAGGCCTCTATGTACTCCCAAATATCCCCTTGCAGTTTCCACAAAAATTCTGCTACCAAACTGGAAAATGAAAAGAAAGGTGTAACTCTGTGAGATGAATTCAACCATCACAAAGACATTTCTCAGAAAGCTTCTTTCTAGTTTAAATCTGAGGATATTCCCTTTTACACTATTGAGTTCAATGTGCCCCCCAAAACTCTTCTCAGATATCACAAAAACAGTGATGCCGAATTGCTCAGTAAACAAAAAGGTTGAACTCTATGACATGAATACAAACATCACAAAACCGTTTCTTGAAAAGATTCTCTCCAGTTTTTATCTGATGTTATTTCCTTTTTCACCATAGGCCTTTAGGAGCTCCCGAATATCCCTTTGCAGATTCCATGAAATCAGTGCAGCCAAACTGCTCAAAGAAAACAAAGGTGGAACTCTGTGTGTTGAATTCATCCATCACGAAGAAATTTCTCAGAAATATTCGGCTTCCATGTGCTCCCAAATATCCCTTCTCAGACACCACAAAAACACTGATGCCAAGCTGCTCTCCCAACAGAAAGCTTCACCTCTATGAGATGAATGCACGCATCACAAAGGAGTTATCAGAAACAATCTCTCCAGTTTCAACCTGAAGATATTTCCTTTTTCAACTTTGGCATCTATCCACTCTTGATTCTCCCTTTCCATATTCCAAAGAAACAGTGTTAACAAACTGCTCAAAGAAAAGAGAGATTTAACTCTGTGAGAAAAATTCACCCAACACAAAACAGTCTCTCAGAAAGCTTCCTTCTAGTTTTTGTCTGAGAGTATTTCCTTTTTCACCAAAGGCATCTCTGCACTCCAAATATCACTTTGTAGATTAAAAAGAAAGTGTTACCAACTGCTCAATGAAAAGAATGGTTTACCTCTGGGAGATGAATTCACCCATCACAATGAAATTTCTCAGAAAGCTCCTTTCCAATTTTTATCTGAGCATATTTACTTTTCCACCATCAGTCTCAATGAGCTCCCAAATATCCCTTCTCAGACACCACAGAAACAGTGAGGCCATACTGCTCAATAAACAAAACGGTTTATCTTTATGAGGTGAATACACATATCACAAAACAGTTTCTCAAAAACCTTCTCTCCAGTTTTTATCTGAAGATATTTCCTCTTTCACCATAGACCTCTGTGAGCTCCCAAAAATCCCTTTGCAGATTCCCCAAAAACAGCACTACAATTCCTTTTTCACTATAGACCTCAATGTGCTCCGGAACATTCCATTACAGATTCCAAGAAAACACTGTTAGCAATCTGCTTCATGAAAAGAACGGTGTAACTTTGTGAGATGAATTCATACGTGACAAAGCACTTTCTTAGAAAGCTTCTTTCTAGTTTTTATCGGAGGATATTTCCGTTGGCACCATTGGCTTCAATCCGATCCAAAATATTCCTTCTAATATTTCCCAAAGAGTGTTCTACCAAACTGCTACATGAAAAGATTCATGTAACTCTGTGACAAGAACTCACAAATCACAAAACAGTTTCTCAGAAAACATCTTTCTAGTTTTTGTATAAGGATATTTCCTTTGTCACCCTAAGCTTCTAGGAGCTCTGAAATATCCCATTGGAGATTACAAGAAAACAGTGTTAGCATCTGTCTCAATGAAAAGAACAGTGTAACCCTCTGACATGAATTCACACATCACAAAGCAGTTTCTCAGAAAGCTTCTTTCTA